>NW_015505750.1:362469-384654 GCF_001515645.1 Sinocyclocheilus grahami
GTGGTCTCCTACATCAATTGGCGGAGTTATGGGAGCTGTGGGCATGGCCCCTGAGGGGGCACAGCTCCTAGCATCTGGTCTCTCAACTGAGGTTGTTGAGACTGTACTCCAGTCCAGAGCTCCCGCCACTAGGAAACAGTATGCCTTGAAGTGGAAACTTTTCGCTTCATGGTGCGGACAGTGACTGCAGGACCCAGTCAACTGCCCAATTGGTACAGTTCTGGAGTTTCTGCAGGAGCGATTCTCCGCAGGGTTATCTCCCTCCACTCTGAAGGTATACGTGGCGGCCTTAGCTGCTTACCACGCCCTTCTGGGTGGTCAATCATTGGGAAGACACCCACTTGCCACTCGTTTCCTCCGTGGCACCCTGAGGCTGAGGCCAGTACAGCGCACCAAGGTGCCCTCATGGGACCTGGCTGTGGTTCTGGAGGGCTCATGCAATGCCCCCTTTGAACCTATAGAAGAAGTTCGGTCAAGTTGCTCAGGCTCAAGACCATCTTTCTCCTCGCTATTTCCTCACTAAAAAGGATCGGGGATCTTCAGGCACTCTCTGTTTCATGCTTGGAGTTCGCTCCAGGCATGGTTAGGGCATTCCTTTACCCGAGGGCCGGGTATGTCCCTAAGGTGCCCACTTCTTCACCAGGGCCCATAGTACTTAAGGCATTCTGTCCTCCTCCATACCAGGAAGTAGGCCAAGAAAGGCGTAATCTGCTCTGTCCAGTTCGAGCACTGGACGCTTACGCACACAGAGTTGCCCCGTCGCGTAAGGCAGATCAGCTTTTTGTTTGTTTTGGTCCGCCAAAGAAGGGATTTCTGGCGATCAAGCAGACTACGGGTAGGTGGGTGGTCGAGGCCATCTCACTAGCCTACGAGTCCTCTGGCCTCCCATCACCTATGGGGGTCAGAGCGCACTCGACCAGGAGTATGGCGGCCTCCAAGGCTTTCAGCCTGGGTGTGGCCTTGCAGGACATTTGTGCTGTGGCGGGCTGGTCCTCTCCACCCACTTTTGTCCGCTTTTACAACCTAGACCTGGCTTCTACCCCAGGTTCCCCAGTTCTCTCTTCGTGATGTGCTCATAGGACACACACACAGGCAGGGACTTGGTAGTATGGCGCAGTTGGTATTCTCGTTCCCAAAGCGACTCGACGCAGCTCGAGTTCCTGAAGGGGAACGTCTCTAGGTTACGTATGTAACCATGGTTCCCCGAGGGAACGAGACGCTGCGTCTCTTTGCCATACTCCCTGCATCCCTGCAGGCGCTACTTCATCGAAGCTGGTTTGCGCCCGGCCGGATGTGCCTTTATGCTTTCTGGTGCTTACGTCACCCTGCTCGTGACGTCTCGCTGCTCCATTGGACGGATTTGACACGTGCTTCAGAACGCGGTCACGCAAGGGCGTTCCCAAAGCGTCTCGACGCAGCGTCTCGTTCCCTCGGGGAACCATGGTTACATACGTAACCTAGAGACGTTTTGCACTTACGGCTGATTATTTGAATTAAAGCAGTGTTCAAACTTAATGATAATTTCATGGTTTTTACTTAACTTTCCACAGTATTTAAGTAAAGCTCCTTATTGAACATTAAAAGCTGAAGAAAATACAGAAAATCTCATGTAAAATGACAGCAAAACACTGTATTTTTGAATTATGGAAAATTACTGTTATTTAATGTGAGGAGCGAGGCATGCACGGTCAGCTTTCGAGCAGCTGATTGTCATCATTGCGAGCTCTCGCTGCGCACGCTCCGCTCTCGCCTGGCTGCGTTTGATGAACAGTGTACAGGACACCGGCCCTCCAGGACTGAGTTTGGAGACCCCTGTTATAAACTTTACCATCATGCCACAGTCAAATACAGCAGGCTCTACATCTGGCCCTATTTGTCAACAGCGCTGCAAATGCCAGGACGAAGTTTTGTGAGTGAGTTAGTGGGATCTCTCTCACACTGCTGTGCCCATGTATTTTGTGAGATGTTCCTGGCAGTAGCTTGTGCCAGCTGCTTTGAAGAAGGACTCTGTCTCAGTGTTTTGTTTTTTTTTCCTTTCGCCCACAAGCTTAATGTGTCTTGGGTACCACCGACGGGAAATAAGGGAATCACGATAGTGCGGCAGGGGCCACCTGCCATCAGCCTAGCAGAGAGCTGATTCAGTTTCACCCACTTCAACACTGACTGTGACATGCTAAAATGTCCCTCTGGACTCGGGTAGCTTATCCTGGTTGCGAATCACGACTCAATTTCTGATGATTGCATGCTTTTCTCAAAAATCTGGATAGTCCAACAAAAACAGCTTGAATGTGGGATTCTGCAGGAACATTGTTTATTTATTTACTTATGTGTTCTGCAATTCCACATGCTGTTATTTAACTGTTTATACTGTCAAATTTCAAAAACAAATGTAATTAAGCCCAAAAAAATTTAATAATAAATAAATATAACTTTTATTATTTTAATAATAAAAAAATTAAATATAACTTTTAGTTATGTGTACTGACTACATGGTTACACAATTTGATTGTCATTATATAATATAATGTCCCTATTACACACCATACTATGTAGCTAATGTCAATTTGTGGCCAAATAATGAAATATCTAAATAAATAAATAAATCTGAGACCACTTTCCTCCAGTTAATCTGTAATAGCAGTAACACTTCTGTACAATTAGAAACATTGTAAATAATCATTAAAACATTAAAGTTATTCCACAAAAAAGACAAAATAAAATCTAATAAAATAAAATAAAATAAACCATAATGGAGCTACGTGGCGATAATTAATCATTTTGACTATTTCTCATAAGGTTTCCAGCTGTGGTGCATTCCTGAATATCTTTTTGAAGATTTTCTTTAACCAAAAGGAGTGTGAATTTCACGTTGAACTCTTTCCCGAGTTAATTCCTGTAGGTGTAATTAAAACAGAAGATTAGAACCTCTGTGATCTGACAGATTTAGGTAATTCAGGAGTCTTTGCTTTGACTGAGCATGTGTGTGTTTACAACTTGTTTGTGCCCCATCCCATCCACCGTATCAGGGGATGCAGTATGTTTCAGGTTAAAAGAATTCAAAGACTTGATTGGTTGCTGCCCTTTGATTGTAATATACTGTAAATAGACTACGGTTAATAGACAGTGTTTATTCTGTGAGTAAAATGCTTCAAAGCTTTCAGAATTCTGAGTGCTTATAGTTTACACAAGGTCATTAATTACACTTTATAAGGTTTTTACCTAATTTGATTTAGCTTTATAAGGTCATTTGAGCTCTTAGTGCTTATTCTATCATGGGGGAGAGTTTCAAGAAAGATATTTGATTAAACGGAATTTTCATTTGTTGCACAAGCTGTAATATGCCTTCGAAGGAATACAATACAGACAAAACCCTACTTTGTAAAAATAACTAAAAGTATTTCCGCTGTATGTAGCAGGAATATGAAATTCAGAAATACTTCTACACATGCTTTTTTAAAATTATTTAAATCTTATGATAAAAATAAAACAGAAAAGCCATTATGTTTTTGCTGAACTGTGATATTTGTATCCTCCCACAAAACAGTTTCTGTGTCACTTCTATGCCAAGGAGCCCAATCTTAAAACCCCTTGACCTTCAGAGAGTTTTAAGAGGAGTGTGTGTGTGTGTATTCTCCTGCAGTGGGATGGTGTGACCCCATAATGCATGTTGTTGTGGAGGAGAATGAGCAGCTGAGTGATGTTTCCTGTTGCTTCATTGCATCCATTTTATTAGCTTTTACTAGAGCCTGTCAAACAGTTCACACTTAACTCTATGGGCCCTATTTTAATTATCTAAGTGCATGGTCTAAAGCGTACGGCGCAGGTGCACTTAAGCCGGGTTCACACTACAGGATTTTTGGCTGGATTTTGCTGTCGCAGACATATTTCCACAGTCTGCGACAAAACCCCTGGATCGTGACCAAATCGGTGTTCGTTGCAGTCGCCGAAGCTCGTTAAGTATGAGCAGGTAAGCAACGTGATCCGAACCTGTCTCGAGCGATTACAGACGCTATGATATTTTCAAACCTGTTTGATATTATCGCCATGCGATCTTGTAATGTGAGCGACACGATGACAAGGTAGAACTAATCTAGCCAATCACAGTGCAGATGGTATAAACACTCTTATTATGCATCTTTATGAACAGACACGAAAAGCCACAAATTAATCAAATCAACTAACTAGAAATAAATTTAACAAATGCATAGATTGTGTATATAATACCACGTTTCATTGTACTGTTTAATTACCTCCAACTCTTTCTGCAGCACTGACAGTCCTTGTTGTCCACGTCTTCCAAGCAGTGTTTCTGCCACAGGCCTATTCTCTTTTGTCGTGGTTTCTTCTGTCTTTCGGATAAAATAACTGCACAGACCAATTGAAGGGCCAGTTGATCATCCATGCTTGAAGATATGGCCTATAATCGCTGTAATTTCTCGTGAGAATTTATGTGACAAAACGTGTTTTTGCTGATGGTCGGTGTAGCAAAGTTTGCAGTTCGGGAAGAAGGACGAGGAAGTCAGGGGTGGCGGGTAGGCCTTTTATTGGTCGCCACAAACAACATATAACACAATGAGCGCTTCTCGGGTTTCGCAGTCATGTGTCGTCGCACACTCTGCTGTCTCTCTCTCCCTCTCCCAGGTCGGTCGGCCGCTTATCTCTCGTCTCCCCTCCAATCACTGGAATTGCAAACAGGTGTTACTCATTATTCACTTGACCTCCTAATCACCGCTCGTCTCCAAACCCGCTCTCCCGCTACAGCCTTTCGCCTTCCCCCAGCCCCCCTCGCCACAGTCGGGAACGCCTCTTCACTGAATGTTTTGTAGTGTGTCCACCTTGTTAGCGTTGTGTTGTGTAGTATGCGCACAGCTATGACAAAACAATGACAGATGAGAACAAATCTTGTTCCGTAGTGTGAGCAACACAGTGATTCGGCTAGTCTTTCAATCCTGTAAGTGAGCCCGGCTTTTGGGCGTGTCCAAATCCACTTTTGCTAGTTTAAGGACGGGAAAAATTTTCGGCGCACCCAGCATGGTCTAAAAGGGTTGTCCCTATTCTCTTAATGAGTAATGGGTGTGTTTGGGGCATAACGTGCAATAAACCAATCAGAGTCTCATCTCCCATTCCCTTTAAGAGCCAGTTCACGCCATGGCGAATTTGCTATTTATACGGCGGAATTTGCAAGCGCAAAGACAGAACGTGTCTCCAGAGAGGAAACGGATCTGCTCATGCGCCGAGCAAATAGGTAGCCTAATTCTGATACATGCAATGACTATATATCATGACATGTAGGCATTTTTATATTTATGTAGCCTACACAATAATAATCATTTACATTGTAATCCTTTAATTTTTAATATTTGGTATTTTTGTGTGCTGCTGCGCGTCCCTGAGTGTGTAATAAGCAGAGTGTATGGGCGTTGTGCACCCGCCTATACTAAAGCGCTCTTTAAATAACAACAAAAAAAAGCTACTGCGCCTTTGACTTTAGACCAGGTTTTAGTTGGTCAATGGCACGGTCTAGTTCAGTTGCCTCAAAATAGCAATGCGCCAACAATGCGCCTGAACACACCTCGTTTTCAGACCAGCACACCCATGAGCGCACAAATGGGCGCAAATGCATTTGGTTTTTAAAAAACGTGGCGCAGGACCTGAAATAATAACTGCGTCGGGCTGAAACTAGCAAAAAAACACTTGCGCATTGCGCCAGGTGTATCATAGGGCCCAAGAGAATAGAAGTACAACATTTATTTTTTTTGTAACATGTCATGAATCTTTTTTTTCTTGCTTAGTTAGGAAAAATGGAGAGAGGGAAAAAAGGTAAGAGTATAGTCCTTTGGCCCGTTTGTGAAAAATTATATTGTGTGCGAGAGATATTATTGGGGATATTATGTTCTATAAAGGGCATCTGTGAACTTAGACATATTTGCCATAAGGAGAGGAAAATCAAGCCATTCTTATTTTTTCACTGGCCATCTGGACCAAAAAATAAATAAAAATGGACCCACAGTTGCTATGGTGACTGAATACTTTGACAAGCAGCCTTTGCTGTAGATAGATCATTGCAATATGTACATACAGCATGGCTGATAGTGATAAAGTCTTCATGCACATTCCTGAATCAATGCCTGTAACTAGACAATGACTAGAGCCACCTGTACATCAGTGATGTAGGTCTAGGGCTTTAGTTCATGATATTGGAAAGACTTCAATAGCATTTGCTGCAGTGCCAAAATCCTACTCAGGATCCACCTTCAGTGAATTGACAACAGTTGGGCTAGTTCCTTTAGTGGTCATTTTATTTATGTGCTAATTTTTTCTTAAATTAAGAAAGTTCCACTGAGGACTGTGGACCTCTTTTACAAACAAAGACTGAGTGAACAGGGTCGCTCTCATAGGAAGACTAATGGAAAATGCCCTAAAACCAGCTGCTTCCACTCATTGAAACTGTCCTGTACTGCTGTTCTGGCTGTTGACTGTGGCTGTGGTCGTGTTAATAGGTGCTGGAAGTACTGAACTGATTTTATTTTTCATACATATATATATACACACAGTGGGGAAACAAAGTATTTAGTCAGCCACCAATTGTGCAAGTTCTCCCACTTAAAAAGATGAGAGAGGCCTGTAATTTGAAACAAAAAATTAAATTGCTGTGGTATACACAGTAAGAATCATTGAATAGCTGAGTCCCGAGAGATATCTGTTCATGGGCACAAATGCACTTCCTGCTTATTTTTGCAAACTTAGTCAAGATTAATATTTGTAGTAATGCCACAAAAGCACTATGTTGAAAATAACACAATATATTCCTTCAATATATATTTGTATTAAAATTATACATAATTATATGCACTTTTTAATATTTTAGTATTAGTCTAATAAATCTAATTTAATATTATTCTTTACAAATACATTTTAATTATTGTTATTTTTAAAAAAAAGTTTTACCAAGATACATTTTGGAAATATAGTTTTAGAATTTTAAATATCTTTAGTTTGATTGTAAATTGTAATAATCAAGTTCATATTGAAAATAGCCAAAGAAACTGGTATGCTTCTTTAAAGAAAAAACAATATACATTTTGAAATACTGTTTAAAGCAAAGTGACTTATGATCTCAGAAATAGGATATCTACTACTTGGTAGCTACTTTGGTAAACAAGACCAGATTTAAACAACAACAACAACTCACTTCTATCATATCGGCAGGGACAAATCTATCTGACAACAAACTAATTTTTTTGACATTTAAAATACTCTAAAAAAATGTACATTACGAATTAAATATCATAAATACATTTATATAAAAGGCACATTCTCTGAAAGACCTAATACCTTGCAGTTTTAGCAAATATTTCATATCTTGTTTAAGGTATGCTCTTATATTTACTGGAAACCAAGCTACTGATGAAGTAGCATACTAAAGAGTAGGATTTTAGCACTGTAATGTATGAACAACTCGCATATCTCTTGGATTTTTAACTTGTGTAAAAATATTTTGTAAAAATAGACAATGTCCATCCAGTTTTCTGCCAATGTGTGTCTGTGTGTGTGAGAATTGTTTGCAGGATCAATAGTTTTCTGTCCTCTGCATGTAGGCTATAGGTGTGGAAGAAATAATGGAATTGTACTGGTTGATTCACACTAGCTGCTCATTTCTGAAATATGGAAGAGAAAGAATGTGAAAAGAAAGAAAGAAAGAAAGAAAGTGTGAGAGGGAAAATGTTTGAGTGACTTGAATCCAGGCGAGGTAATACCTTTCATTGAAAGTTGAGAAGTTATTTTGATCTCTCCCTCACACATTCCTTTCCATGGTAACCTTGCTGAGACACTTTTAGCACTCAGTGGCTTTGATAATATTGTACATTATGTCCAAAAGCTAGGTTCTAATAATAACATCCATCAGATTCATAATGCGAAGCTGACACATAATTATACCAAATTACAAAGTGCAGGAATAAGTGAGATTTTAGTCCAACTATTATTAGCAGTTTTACTGTTGTCATACTATACTACTTTCACATGCTCTTTGTGAGCAGCTAGAATTAAGTCATTTATTCAGAAGTCATAATATTTAAATGACACCCAGTTAATAAGAATCAGAAAATTACCGTTTTTTTTCCCCCTTACAAAAAGCACTGTGGTAGTACCATGGCACATTGAAGGAATCTAATGATTTCACAATGATCCTTTGATATACATTGGTACTGAATGGTATTTCCAATGATATTTACATGGTAATTCAAAGAACACTATGGTACATGGTCTATTTGGATGGACTCAAAGTCATGTAGCTTTGGAAAAAATGGTGAACACATTTTTAAAGCTCACTGTAGCTGACCACAGAGCTGGCGAAAACTCAAAGTAAACCAATGGATTATACCCACTGGTTATATCCACCTGAAGTGTCCCAGAATTGTTGTGATGAATTACGAGAGATCAGTGAGGGTGATTTATATTCTATCCATGTTGTCCTACAAGTCTGAAAAAAGGAAACTTTTAAAGTCTTTAATAACTGCTTCGGTGTAACACTCTAGAGAAGCAGGATTTGTATTGAGGTGCTTGTTCACAGATAACTTTTTATCTCTCACAATCGGTAGATACTCCAGAGTTTTAGAATCAGCAACATCTTACACATTTAAGATTTAAGCTCCTAGAGCCTTTAAAACTTTAACACTTTAACAAGAACACAGTTTTTTTCTTACGTGAAAGTAAAAAAAATAAAAAATAATAAAGTTGGATAAAAAAAATTTTTAAAAACGGATCACTTGACAATCTAAACAGTTTTCCAGTCAACATCATACAATATGAAAGGCTACACTAAAACAAGAAATGATGCTTGAAACCCGTCAGCAGTAAACACATAGGGTAAGTCTCAATCAGCTCTCTAGCTCCAGGTTGTGAATCAGAATATCATGTAAACATATTCACGCACTGGTAAAAACACTGGCTCACTAAACTTTGGGACACTTATGAATATTTCCTGCAACATGACAACGTCCTCACTGTACATTGTCACTACTGATATATGAAAAACAGCCGGAATTATAGCTCTCTGATATTATTTTTGAATGATAATTAAAATACATTTTAAAATGTAATTTTACATTTAAAATGCAATTTAATTGCGCTTGATAATTTCTGTTGGAACATTAAACTGGTTTTCACAATGCATTGTGGGATGCTTTAGGGAGTGAAAGTTTCAGCACTGGAAGGATTTCCATCTCAAGCAATTGAGACAGTCCTTAAAATAGATGACTCCCTGATTGGGATGCACCCATGGATTTATTAGAAAAACACAATAAGCGTTCTAAATGAAAGTTCATAGGACTTCTATTTTGACATTTTGTTTCTTGTTCTAGTCACAACTTGACAGCTACAAAGCATGTTCTGGTAATTAGTGTTGTTAAAAGGTGAACTCAAGACTGAACTGGGAATAGCACACTACCATACCCTTACTCTTTCTGCCATATCTTTATATGATGTAAGAGTAGTATGTTATTCTGAATCTTTTTCAATAACTTTAAAATGCTTTAATGATGGATTAGTTTCTTACAAACATGCATCTTTTGGTTACACTTTACTTGAAGGGGTGTGCATAAGACTGACATGACACCTTCATAATCATGACATGACACATGTCATGAATATGAAGGTTTTTTTATGCATGTTTATGACCACTGTTATTAAGTGTCATTCGCTCAGTTATGTAATTTTTAATGCAAAGATGACTTTGTTTGAGATGTCTTTGTTATGGGCTATGGTTAGGTGTAAGTGTAGGGGTAGGGTTAGGTCAAATAATGTCATATTTGCATTATAAATGGCATAACTGAGCGAATGACACTTAATGACAGTTGTCATAAACATGCATAAAACCTCCTTCATATTCATGACGTGTCATGTCATGATTATGAAGGTGTCATGTTAGTCTTATGCACACCCCTTCAAGTAAAGTGTAACCCATCTTTTCAATCCACAAGACATTAATTGGTGGACTGAGAAGAGAGGAAAGTCAGTCATAATTCTCTCTAAAAAGTTGACAGCATCCTGAATGGCATTTTCGTTAACAGGCATGTAGATAAGACTCTCACTTAATTAGTCTAAAGAAGCTGTCATTGCATTTAATTCCAATGACATGCACACTTACAAGGCACTATAAGAAGAACAAATTCAAATCCTTTGCATCACTGTGGATAATCTGCACATATTGGTTTGTAGTGCCTTAAGGTTGGTTAGCAGATTATTAAGGATAACATTATCACCACTAAGGCACAGTACTGGGTACTTTGAACTGACAAAAAAACAAAAAAAAAGCAAAGAAAGAAAATCTGCTGCAAAATATTTGGAGGTTTATCTATGGAGACCAGCAAAGTCATCACTTCACACACACCTGAATATTTTCTTTCATCAGCTGAAATGCCAATAAATCATTCCTGTCGACTCACGGATGTGAAGGTGAAAAGTCTCCCCACCTCTGTAAGTTTCTTGTTAGAGTTTTTGAGAGAATCTACAATATATGCTGTTCATCTTTAAAAAGCAAAATAATTTTGCTCTTCCAAGCCAGCAGCAGAATATATTATCTTTAGTGGTAAAATTCCATGTTGAAGTTTCAGCAATGAGCAGAACCTTTTAGCATGAGAGAGCCTGCTGTCTTCAGCTTCAGGCACTGCAGTTCTCTTTCAGGCTTCTATGGCAGCTGGCATGTTTAATTCCCAACAAACCTTTTTCCTTTTTTTGTTTGGAAATAATTGAAATGAACAAAATAATTGAAATCCATGAATGTTTAGAATTCTAAAGAGCCCCTTGTGTCAAATGTGGATTTACAGAGATGAGTATTTGCTTTAAAAGATGTTCACTTGAAAAATAAAACACACCAGAATCAAAAAGCAAAAGTGAAGCGTAAGTAACTAAGGAACTCAGTCCCAGTTTCCAGGAATTGTAATATGAATTCCATGAATTTATCTTTTTTTTATTTCCAATCTCAAGTATAATAAATGTAATTCCATTGTCAAATTATGCATTCCATTCTAATTGAGCCAAACATGATTGTTTTAATTAACTTTCCTGAAGGGTTTTCTCAAACAAAGAGATCTTTATAGCAACATCTTTGAACAAGCAACAGTTCTATTCATGTGAAAGCTTTCTCTCTACAGTGATTGTGTAAATATGTCTGGAAAAAAATACACTTTGTTCCACACCTTCATTATTCTCCTGTTCCCTGTCAAATGTCAGACTACACCAGTTCATATTTATTGGATCTCTGGTTAAAAAGCTTTTGTTGTCTTTAGTCTTTTGTTGTCAATATTTTAAAATAGACTTGTTTCATATTACAGCATTTAATTGTGCCCTATTTTTGGCACAGCATTTAAAGTATAGGCTCGTAATTTCAAATAATTTTCTGCTCTACACTTTTGATTGTATATATTGTAAGTATAGCTATTTTCTTTAGGTAATTCATTATTTTGTTAGTACTAAGACATTTTAAACATGTTTATCACTGACATATGAGTAAATTATTTAGTTCTGCACTATACATGCTAGTATCCCAATGCAATAAAAAATTGATACGGTCTCTTTGGTAAAGGTTCACCCACTGTCCTGCCATGTGCACTTATTATGAGTGATACCCTTTCTAACCATGACTGAAACCCTGATTGAAGAAATAAATGCAGTGAGAACTCCACATTTGTGCATCTAAGACTCCTTAATCATTTACACATAAGGGTTATTGAAGTCTTTCCTTCTGCTGTGTCTGTTCTGATGAGTGTGGAGCACTACACAAGCATTCATGACTACAAATGGCTCTCAGAAAAAAAGATGGACTAAGCAGATCTAATATGGAAATACATAGGGTTGCAGTAACATAATTCAGAAAAGATTTCACATTCTTGGTCACAAATGTACAAAACTTTTGTACTGCTGTACAATATAAACACATGCAAGTTTCACATGGTCATAAGCTTTGGTTTCTTTTCTGGGAATAAATGTATTTTGTCCTCATAATTTATTCAGTGTGTGTGTTGATTGATTAAACACTTACTATGCAAGTCATTAGCAGACTCATATAAAAGCTTGTCTGACAAGACTGCCTGAGATGTCTTGATCAATGATGGCAATATCCTTTTTAATGTCTCAGATTCTCTTCTATTCTTTCCAGGTGTCCAGGTTTTATGAATTATATTTGATTGATAGGTGATGTAAGACAAGGCAACCACACACACACACACACACACACACACACAGGTTTGTTTTTATGGTTTATGGGGACTCTCCATAGGCGTAATGGTTTTTATACTGTACAAACCGTATTTTCTATTGCCCTACACCAACCCTACCCCTAAACCTACCCCTCACAGGAAACATTCTGCATTTTTAGATTTTCAAAAAAACTCATTCTGAATTATTTGTAAGCCTTTTGAGTTACGGGGACACTGAAAATGTCCTCATAAATCACCTTCTCGTTGTAATACCTGTCATACCCATGTTATTATGCAAATTTGTGTCCTCATAAACCACTATGACTTGCACACACACACACCGTATTTCCATGGCCCAAATGACCAAGAGATTCGCCTACTATGCAAAATTTCAATAATGTATTACAAAGCACTAAACCAGGGCTGCCCAAACTCGGTCTTGGAGGTCCGGTGTCCTGAAGAGTTTAGCTCCAACCTCAATTAAACACACCTGAACCAGCTAATCAAGCTCTTACTAGGCATACTAGAAACCTAAAGGCAGGTGTGTTGAGGCAAGTTGGAGCTAAACTCTGCAGGACACCGGCCCTCCAGGACCGAGTTTGGGCAGCCCTGCACTAAACCAACCACAAAAGCAAAGAAACATTTATTTTCACACTGTCCCTGCTTCATCTTTTCAGCTAAACCCAAAGTCACATCTAACAATTGTCTCGCTGTGATTCATTTGGTCTGTCTTCAAGGAAATGTCACTTCAAAGCATTTCTTAGACAACAGCGCCATCCTCTTAGGTTGCATATGATATCAGGATTTAGGATCGGAGAAACAGACTGAACCTGTATTAGTGCCTTGTTGGGTGTTTTTCTAGACTCTCTCAAAACGCACTTTCCAAACTTGACTAGTCGACATACTTCATAGCTAGCATTTTTGTATCCTAACTACACATATTTAAATATTTGTTCACATATAATTGTATACTGTAATTTGACAATGTTACAGAAATTATCTCAATAACTGACAGCATTGTTTCCTCCTCCACCAAACAAAGAAATATCATTAATAAAGAATGAACTCTTTACCAACTGATTCTTTAGATTTGACCACAGAGTGTTTATATATTGCAGATATCTCACCCGACCTCTCAAGCAATTAAATGTGATATTTTCTAGAGAGAGGGGACTTAACCAAATTTTGGTCTTTTCTTGATTGAATAAAGCTACATACTTTAATCAATCAATCAATCAGTCAGTCAGTCTGTCTGTCTGTCTGTCCCTCCATCCATCCATCCACAATTTTAAAACTTGTCCAGATTTCTTCAAAGGCCATAAAACCTCTCTCTCTCAAAATCTCTATATGCAAAGGCCCACTATTTTGAGATGGCGTCTTCCTCTCAATTGAGCACTAAAGCGACAAAGATACCAGCAGGCTGAAAGGGAATATGTCAAAGGAACGAATCAATGCATTGTTAATTTCAGTTTGCTAATTAGGTTCTGCTTTAATGAATGATTGCTGTGTTTGAAAATATTCTTTTTTCAACCGGAAAAGCAGAAGCAGAAGCAATTCAGTCGTTATTACTAAAAGCTTATTTTCCGTCTACAGCTGTTTAAAGAAAGATAAGAAAGAGAACTTTCCCAATGTTAACTAACGAGAATGCGTGACGTTTGCTTGGAAGAACTTTGCTGTCCTCTCCTGGTCGATTTAACATAATGCAACTATACAGTCTACATTCAGTTCAGTGTTGTAATTTGTTGAGAGTGGGTTGGCAGTCCACTCAATGTTAATAGCAAATAGGCTTTGTAATACAAGATATGAAACTTTAAACACTAGCCAAGTATCTGGATCTCAAACTGTACAAAAACATAATTAATTACACATTGTGATTTAGAGTGATATGTTACATACTGTATATTTAGTATTTTTTTATAATGCTAATTTAAAAAAAAGTGTATTTGCAGTGTATTTTTCAAATTGCTTGTAATTTACTTGTCATCATCCAAGTATTTTTTTTATGTATTGTTATGGTTGCATTGTTTTCAAATCCCCAAATCTTGTGGGTCCTTCAGATGCATGAACATTAAATAACAAAAATATGAATACCACAGAAAGATAAATGTAAAATATGTTTTAAATATAAAATGCATTCAATATCTAAGTATTTATGTTTCTAATGGTATACAAAGACATGATCCATCAGTTAATAAAAACTACATATCCAAAAAAACATCAAATGGACAGCAATTAACAGAACATTACAAGGTAAAGCAAATCCATGCTTACTATGGTTCTGTAAATACTTTTTTCTACACAATATGCATAAAAACTGCATAAACACAAAATTATACTTAAAGCTAGTAACACTTTAACAAGCAAACATTTTATAGAAATATATTTCTGTCACAAATCATCTATATCATCTATAATTGTAAATGCTTACTGTTACACTATTACTCTATATGTACATTATTAGAAAATAAATAAATAAATAACAAATGCTAAAAGTTGAGATTATAGCCATTCTAGATTTGTTGAATATTTTAAAATTATTAAACCTTTTTTTCATAAATATAAAAAGTTTTCTGTCTCACTGCATTTGTAATCACAAAACGTTTTCAGATAAACTTTCAAAATGTTTACAACAAAACATTGTTTACACTTTCAAAATGCACAACAAAACATTGTTTTTCACCATCATTTGCTAAATATTTCCAAACTTATCAAAAAAAAACTGTAACAAAAAATTAATAACTACAAAACAAACATTAAATGTTACTGACCATTAGCTCTTACTGTGGTTCTGTAAATACTTTTTTTCTACACAATTTGCATAAAAACTGCATAAACACAAAATTATGCTTAAAGCTAGTAACACTTTAACAAGCAAACGTTTTATAGAAATATCTTTCTGTCACAAAACATCTATATCATCAATAATTGTAAATGCTTACTGTTACACTATTACACTATGCACATTATTAGAAAATAAATAAATAACTACTGCTAAAAGTTGAGATCATAGCCATTCTAGATTTGTTAAATATTTTGAAATGATTAAACCTTTTTTCATAAATATAATTGATCTATAAGTTTTCTGTCTCACTGCATTTGTAATCAAGAATGTACTTAAACTCATTAACACACTTTCAAAATGCACAACAAAACATTGTTTTTCATCATCATTTCATCACAATTTTTTCATCATTTCATCACAACCAAATTTACAAACTGATAAATCAAAAAATCTGTAAAAACTACAAAACAAACATTAAATGTTACTGACCTACCATTAATCGTTCCAGATCTCTGAACTCTTTATCTAAAATTCCAAACTTTACAGTACCCACTTGTGAAAGGGTAAAAAGCTAATTTGAAGACACAGCAAAAATTCATCAGTACACGTAATTCCTGTAAAAGGGGAAAAAAAATATTCCTGACTTTTTTGGGTAAAAAAGCACAGAAAAGTATAATTAATTCACCAAGAGTGAGGTGATCATCTGCAGTGATCGTCTTCAGGATGAATGATTTGTATTTCCCGTTTATCCTGATATCTTCTGTTATTCGAGACAGAGACTCTGCATATGAGCAGGGGAAATAAAAGTGTTCAGTGACCCCACACAAGCAGCAAAGGTCATACTGAGGAAATAGAAGCTGACAACATCCATACCTCATGGAGACCTTTGTACACCAGCCTCAAAATCAGAACAGAGAACAGAGACGCCGGCATGTTTAACTAATGACAGCACTTACCACACTTTGATATATAAAACTGGAATTGGAAATCACTACAAAGGATCTACACCTCATTAAATGACGACTGAACAGGGAGCACCAGGATGAGGCTAAAAAAAACGTTTTTTTCTATTTTTCCCCCCTAAGGAAACTGCATTTTTATAAATCTCTGTTGTAAATAAAAATGCATAAGGAAAGTACAAATTATTTATTTTAATTTTTTTGCTTATAACATACATAAAAATTTATATATTAAAAAGCAAATGAAAAAAAAAAGTTTGAAAAAGTTTCTCTGGAATGGATTAAAGATTACAGCTAGCAATCAATGACAAGTACCAACCTGCTACTCAGTTATTGCCACTACGCTATGACCTGAAGCTACCAGAAATTCAGATCTGGCAACAGAAATTAATTTACATTTTCAGTTAAATAAAATGTTATTTCAGGAGTAGCAAAAAGTACCCAAAAGTATATTAGATTAACGTACAATATCTTGTATAAATAATATTACATTTATTTTCATGTACTGGCTTTATGAACAGCAATGAATCAATAAAAATATCTGAGAAACATTTTTAAAAAAGTATGCACATAATTTGAGAGGGACAAAGAATACATAAGTATTCATATTACACATGTAATTAAAATATTTAAATTTCAATAAGTTCGAATAAAAATCAAACTTTGTTTTGCTATACATTACACAGGAAATCTTAAAGGGTTAGTTCACCCAAAAATGGAAATTAACCCATAAATTACTCACCCTCAAGTCATCCTAGGTGTATATGACTTTCTTCTTTCAGACGAATCCAGTCGGAGTTATATTAAAAATGGTCTTTGATCTTTCAAGCTGTTTAATGCCACTCAGCGGGTGTTGCATGCATCAGTCCAAAAGAAGTTAAATAAAAAGCGCCCATCCATATAAAAAAGTGTCTCATACGGCTCTGGGGGGTGAACAAAGGCCTTCTGTAGCGAATCGATGCATTTTTGTAAGAAAAATATCCATATTCAAAATGTAATAATCACTTTAATGTAGCTTGCGCTCACTGTTGTACACAGAAGCAGTTCTGGGCAGATGACGTTTATGAGGTCGGCTTTGCGCATGCGCCGCTCAGAAGTGACGCACGCGGAAACGCAGGGGAGAGATCAAAACAAAACAACGGTCACTAATTAGAAGTACAAAACGAGGATTTGAAAAGAAGATTGTCGGAGGATTTCGATATAAGCCAAGAGGAGACTGATTTTCCTTTGCTAAAGTAAGGAAACTTTGCTTCCTTTGCTCCTGTTAACAAACGTTGGTTTTCACGAGACTCACCGGCGTATGCGCAACGCTGAACTCATATGTCATCAGCCCGGAGCTGCTTCCGTGTACAACTGTTGGCTCAAGCTAAATTAAAGTGATTATTACGTTTTGAATATGGATATTTTTCTTACAAACATACATCGATTCGCTAAAGGAGGCCTTTGTTCACCCCCCCCCAGATCCGTATGAGACATTTTTTTATGGATGGGCTCTTTTTATTTAACTTCTTTTGGACTGATGCATGCAACACCCGCTGAGTGGCATTAAACAGCTTGAAAGATCAAAGATAATTTTTTATGTAACTCCGACTGGATTCGTCTGAAAGAAGAAAGTCATATACACCTAGGATGACTTGAGGGTGAGTAATTTATGTGCTAATTTCCATTTTTGGGTGAACCAACCCTTTAAGTCAGCTCAAAAAGCATTAACTAATAACATAAGAAAAATGCTATATATAAAGGAAAATCAGTATGACGAAACAAAAAAAGAAAAACTATTAATTTTAATAAGAAAATTTATAGTTTACTTATTATAATAATAAAAATTATTATTATAATATAATAATTATAATAATAATGAGAAGTAGACAGAGAACAGAGACACACAACACACACAAAAACAAAAGAAACAGGGCGAGAAGAATAGAGCGAAGCTGCAGAGACTGTATGAGGAGATACAGAAAGAAAAAGACCGAGAGGGGAGTGGCCTATCAGTGGCCGAACTGGGCGGGGCAGGAAACTTGCGTGACAAACAGAGTGAAAAACAAGCATCTCCAGGCTGGGCTCCTTTCCTCTGGGCAACGCATTAATACCACCGCCTTTCATCTTTCCTGTCGCTTTCTGTTAACCCAGTCCTGCCTCCACTCCCCACATCCATCTTTAATCACCACTCCCCAAACAGGCTCACCAATTACCACAGTTAGGCTGGCCAGGCATGAGCAATCCATCCTCAAGAAGCAGAGATGGAGTGATGACTTGGTTACTCTTTATATACTATACTGATTCACCATGTTTATACACACACAAATGTTTTAAAATTATTCAACTAACTAAATCCATCTGAGAAGAATGAACATAATCTTACTATTTTAGATAGCACATATGCATAAACTAGAATAGTGACTTATCATGAGTAACATGCCTTGCGCACATAAATCTTAATTCATGACCTCAATACATGGATACACATGCTGTAAGGATGATTATAGTAATACTATCATCTGTAACCATCACATTAAATCTCTAGATAAATGCACATCCATCCATCCGTCTGTTAAAAAAAACATTCAGATAGATTTTTTTTCTTTGACATGAATTAAAGTACTGTATGTGTGGTCAAATGTCATATGATCAAATTCTGTTATATGTGTCCTTTAATACAAATACTGAAATATGCTGCTTTTTTGACCAGGTTCTTCATCAGGCTTCTGTTTGAGAAAATTGTAAACTGATGCTTTATTAACCACAGAGGCAAGTCAACATAGACTGCAGCAAAACTTCAACTGTGCCTCCGCCCATATATCAAGTCTAATTTCACGGTGACGACTCAATCTAGGTTCAGACCACAGAGACCACGAGGGCATTCGGCCTGACTGCACCACTAAAGAGTGACAGCAGATGCATGGACCTTAAATGTGTCTGATGTCAATGCGGAGTTTAATGGGTCAAATGAAGGGTCCCCGCAACAGAAGCATAGCAGGGTGAGCCTGAATCTGGCTACTGTCTTTTATAGGAAACAGTAAACAGTCCTTAACGATCATACAAAAGTCATGACTGACTGAACTTTAGCCTGTACACAAACATCATGCATGCCATCCATCGGTTCAGCCGAGCATACACACCAACATAACTGCAACAACAGAGAAGCTATCCTGAACTTGGCTCATACTTCTGATTAAAACTAATCTTTAAATATTTGTAAAAACAACGCAATTTATTAGCAAGTCTATCAAAGAGAGTGCCTTGCTGTGTAGAATCTCTTGTCTGTTATGGTTTCAACATTTCTTAGGTTTATATTCTACAAAGGAGAAGTTGCAGATAGCCATTGATGCACTTTTTGTAAATGCATTTGAGAACTTATTCATGCTTTTTTGTTTGTTTGTTTGTTTGTTTATTACAAGGGTCAGTGACATGATGTATATTTTTTATTCTATATAACATATATTAGGTTCATTTCATATATACAATGATTTGAATAAACCTCCTCTATGATAAACATGTTTCTAATTTTAATTTGATATCTTTTGAGGGGCATAATAGTCAACATAGTGATACATTGATATCCTAATTAAGAAAAACAAGCACTTAAGGAATCTGGCTTAATCTTTTATTATTAATTCTTAGAAAAAAATAAAAAATAAAGTCAAAGTCATGTGATATGCTCAAAGTCATGTAATGCAATAACATATGCAGAGACATACAGAAAAAACATTATTTATAAACATTACTTATAAATTATTACATCATAAATTTGTACTTTATAAAATTATATATATTATAAAATATTATATCATAGACAGAAGCCCTACAGTACCGTATGTGTCTATTTAAGGAGGACAGTATGTATTTTTAAATGACACTTTTAATTGGATGACAAGGTTCATTCGCAGTGTAAAATATCCCTCAAGATTCAATCATTAAAACTAAAACATAATAAACTTAACAATAATAAACTGGCATAAAACTGGTATACAAGTTTTCCAAAATAAGAAACCAAAATGAACAGAAAAAGTACATGGCATATGTTTTAAACTAGTTTTATATAGTTTTCATATTGTGATCAGTTTTATTTGTTGTTGAATGATAAATGATAAAAAGACCTAATCTGAGTCTCAAACACTGAACAAACTTTATAGGTGCTCCTGTAGCCAACATAGCTTTGAGGTGGAGTTGGTGCCATTCTTCGCTGATGATTGGTAATAATACTCTAGTTGTGTATCAAATACAGACAGAAAGTTATGTTCAGTTGAAGACTGCCTTATTCTCTTGCCCCGACTTCTCAATGTCTGTGCTGGAACATTAAACACAGTTAATTCTACCAACAGGAGCCAGTACACGTTTTATCACAGAGGTTTTATTATTTATTGCCAGTGAACCCACACACACACCTCATTTTAAACTAAGATAGCCTACTCAAGAGCCTCCAACAGCCTAGGGTGCGTTACGCACTAGTAAGCAGAGTAACATAAACGTCTGGATGGTTCTGCATTCTTTTAGCATACTTGTCCTCTCTTTGATTTTCTGCTCATGAGGGATGCCTGAAATGCAAACTTTGCATTATAGAGTATATTCATATATGAAGATGTGTGTGAATGTGCTTTTCTGCTAATTTGCCCATGACAATGTCCAGGAAAAGGAGTGAGATAAACCATAAGTACACATCTTTTACCTGCATTGCTGTAAGGGGGAAAGGGGGGGGACGGGCATTATTTTTTCTTGGATTTGCTTTCCTTCCAAAGAAATGACATCACTTCTAGCAAGTCACATGATTTAGATATGCCAATGAAACAGGGCAAACTGGAGTTTCAGAGACTAAACTAATTGAACGGTTATACATTTTAAAAAATGTATTTAAAAAAATGGCATTTTGTCAAAGAAAATAAGTAAATGTATGTACTAATAATGAAAAATTAGAAATATAAATGTAACATGGGAATTTGTCAAGTGCTTCAAAAAGTTTTTTTCTATCTTTTTTTCCCTATCTTTTTATTTCTTATACTAATCATGTGTTAATTGGGCTACACTTGTAAGCATACATGGGAACAATGTGGCATTAAAGTTGCATTTTATGTCACATTTTATGCAAAATATGCAGTATTGTTTCATGGGAAACATAAAATCTTGTAGAAATGACCCGGCCGTGGAAGCATTATACTCATAGTGATAGCTAGACTGGATTAGAAGATTATATAGTGATAAAGTACCTTTAGTTTCTGTTCCAAGATGCAACTGGGTGACAGGTTGGATGGAGAATCCTGATAAACCGTGTCATATGCTAATCTGTCTTTTAGCCTTTTAATACTCTCGATTCATAAAGTACTCTATGGCCCTGAAGAGAGCTTAGACTGAACCATCACAACATGCCCAGAGGAAAATACACAAGAAGCTTAACAAACAGAGGCTGAGATGAAGGTACTTTGGAAAACCATACCTTTTGTTTGATTACAATTTCGTTGGCCTGATTTCCTTTCGTGTCCCATTCTAGGCAGGAAGCATAGCTACACAATGTGCCAAAACAAATATTTTCATGCTTATTAGGAGAATATCATGTGAACATGAGGACAAATGGGGGAGGGATGAGTTCATGTGATGGGAAAGAAATGTGACATATAGTGAATGACAATGAGGGCAAAGGATAGTTAAATAAATGGAAGAAAGATAATGTGTATTGAGAGAAAAAAGTAAAAGAGAGAGGAAAAATGAGAGGGAGAGGAGAGCATTAAAGGTCTCAATACTGGTCACCAGTGTGAAAAGGCCATGCCAGTCTGGATAAGGATCAGTGGGGTTACATGCCCATGAGGCCAGGGGCTGTCTGCCCTCACATACAGGGGGTCGTACTTGGTGCTATATCAGAGAGAGTGCCGAAGTACACACAGTAATATGAGCTAAATAATCTCTGCCTCTCACTCACAAGGTAAAGAATAAGCAAAAGAAAGGAAAAGAAGAAAAGTAAAAAGTGAACCACAGTCAATATATCAAAACCTCAGTGAGCGGGTTAGTTTTTTTTTGTCCATGGTTTAAAAGGCAAACAGGCATCACGGTCTGCAAAAAAACACACTAGACATCATTTCACCATAAGTTTCACAATGTGAATTTTCAAACCCGTTTAATTACAGTAAGTGCCTTTGATATTGCCTTTGCTTAGTTGCTTGGTAGGTTGTGTGTGTGTGTGTGTGTGTGTGTGTGTGTGTGTGTGTGTGTGTGTGTGTGTGTGTGTGTGTGTGTGTGTGTGTTAATAAGTTAATAA
>NW_015505750.1:384707-397507 GCF_001515645.1 Sinocyclocheilus grahami
TGTGTGTGTGTGTGTGTGTGTGTGTGTGTGTGTGTGTTAATAATAGTTAAAAAACTAAAAAAGACTTATTTACTCGACTAGTTTTTTGCTAAAATTAATATTTCACAATGACTACAAACTGTTAACGAATGCAACAACTTTTTATTTATCTATTGTATGTTCGTTTGTGAAAGAGAAGCAAGAATATTCGCCACTCCGTTGACAAAAATGTTTATAACTAGCACCCTTAAATATAAATAAAGTTAGATTCTTCTAAATTTGTTCATTTTGGGAAAATACAAACCAGCACTTTAAAAAGCAATTTCGAAAATCTGTTTTATAAACCCATAATGAATAGCAGTGACGTAAAAAAATGAACATTTAGCGCTTCAACAATATGATTTAAGGTACTGAAACTCCTAATGTCAAGCTTCTTACGTTTCCATGTAAACGTAAATCTTAAAATACATGTGTACACAATTTTTATTATACTTTTTTTCCATCAGACGAAATTAACTTTAATTATCATGTATAATATTAACAACTATATAACATAACATGCAATGAGCTGCCATCTTTTGCCCTATTTTTGTGCTTGTAGGTCTTTTATATCATTACATATTATTGTTCTTATTAGTAGTAGTAGTAGTAGTAGTAGTAGTAGTAGTGGTATTACCTTTCACCTTCACGTATGCAATGTCTTTATTAAAAAAAATTGAAAAAAACTAACAAATAACAAAGAAAAAAACTCCTAAAATAAATATGCAACTATACGAAGTTCACCCCAATAATAATGTCAAATAATTATTATAAAATTAATTATTATAAAATTAATTTAACAGGTCGCTGAAAAAGACAGTAGAAAACAATGTCATAAACATCAAGGAAAAGTCCATATAATCTCAC
Organism: Sinocyclocheilus grahami; assembly: GCF_001515645.1. Classification (NCBI taxonomy): domain Eukaryota; kingdom Metazoa; phylum Chordata; class Actinopteri; order Cypriniformes; family Cyprinidae; genus Sinocyclocheilus; species Sinocyclocheilus grahami. The sequence continues at coordinate 385,593 of NW_015505750.1, forward strand.
TTTCAAAATGCTGGAATCGAATTTCACCATTGCACTTTGCATTTTATATATATATATATATGTATATATAGAATTGTGTGTATTTGAATGTGTTTTATGCTTCTCCCCAGCGGTAACTTAACATTTAAAATTACAGGATTAACAAAGTTCTCAATTTCTCTCTATTTCTTCATTAAAAAGTACGGAAGAGGATTAGGATGTGTACTCGCTAAATCATTACTGAAATAAGTTAGAAACTGTAACGATCACAGACGTCAAATCACAGATATTTGAAATAAAATAGAACCAATAACAAACTAAATAAAAATACACTTTATAGTTTATAAAAGTTCATAATTATTTTATTTGTATGTAGTAGGCTATAATTTAGGTTTTGATATTCACAAACTAGGTTGTAAAATGTTTAGTCAAATAGCTTATAAATATTTGTCGTGATAAAATCACATGGTTTTTAAAATTACTTTTAAGATAAATATACTATTTAATAACTGAAGCAAGACAAATATCACGTTACACCAAAGAAAGTAGGCTCATTTTTAAGACTCAGGTAACAGCTATCCATTTACAATTTTAAAGAAAAAGAATTAGCCATTACGTTGTTTTCATGCTTTATGGCGCCTAACAGGCCAAAAGACATCGATATTACTATTTCGTGCCAGCTTGGGGTCCTAACATATTTTTGTAATAATCAACTTTTTTTAACAATCTAAATTATTTCAAACGGTTGATAAGTTCTGTTTTTCTATTTCTATGACTACAAGTTCTTAAAAATGCCATATGCTCTCAAATAAATATCCAGGGAACCACATGTCTCCGATCTGAACAGAAAAACCAAATGCAACAATGTATTTGTCCAATTAGTGTGCTGTCAGGGCCAGGAACACGTTTATTGCAATTTACTGTTAACGCTCGGGGAAAAAATTATATAGGCCTACATATATTTTAAAATTAATTTCATGAGTCGGTAAACGTAAGCGATCTAATAAGCTTGATAAAGCTTAGTGTTTTACAAATCCTAACGAGTAGGCCTACCAAAAAAAAAATCCCGAATGTTTTAGCTGTGGTGTAAACATATTACTTGACATATTTAAATGCACAACATATCCTGGGATGCCCCGAAGAAGGCTGTCTCATTGTCAAACAGTGGCGTTTGCTGTAACGTCGTTGTGATGTAGCGACCGATCCGACCAATAGACGGAGCAGCATCCGATTCTACGAGATCCCCGGCTGACGCGATGCGATGATCCACTATCTGTATTTAGATTTGCTCCCTAATTGACCCAAATAAAGCTCTCTGTGACAGGGGTTCCACCGACCCTGAGGCACGATCAAAAGCGAAGTCGAATTGGAGCCGGTAATACCCTTTTACAAATAATCCCATTTGCTATTGTGCTCGTCCAATAGCAGAATGTCCTCCGCTTGTTAAGCATTTTACTTGACTTGGATTTTTCTTTACTACAGCCCCTTCTCTCTGGACTGGCGCCGTGGACGCAATAAGGATTTAATGCTGGAGCAATGGTTGAGCGAGGATATTATTCGGCGAGGAAGGAAACGATGCTTTTTGCTTAGAATTCGCGCATCACCCGGTTATTGCTGTCACTGAAAGCCTATATTTGTACGAGAAATGCATGACAAAAGCCAACAACAGCGTACTTCCACCACATCCAGGGGCTCGTCGTTTTTTATCGAGAATTTACTTGGCTCTTGTAGGACAGAAAAGTCCGTCCGTCCTTTAAAGGATAACGATGGCACGGAGCGAGAGATGGTTCTTAAGGCCAGCACTAAAGCGCATCGCAAAGAAATGTGCAGTCAAGCATCCAGCACAGGCTTCAAGACAGAGATGTGTCGGAGCGCACAATCACCCCTGGACTGGTACGGACGGGAAACCTCAGAGAGTAAGTTGCGGGATATTGCTCAAAACTCCTCATAATTAAGTAAAAAATCGTAAGTCAAAATAATATAGAGATTTCTTAATCTGAACAGTGGTATCTAAATTAAAGACTTAGTTTAAATGAGAACACAAGCTCAAATGGACTGTGCTTTTTTCTTGATGGAACAGGCTGACTTGCTCATTATTAGTTCCCAACTGAATAATTATTTTCCGTGTTAGTGTACAGCACCAATTATGCTACTGGCAGGTCCACATTAGTTTTAAGCCTCATTAAGTAAAACCAACAAAAGCAACTGGAAAGTGCGGAGCAGCCGAGTCACAATGAAAGACGTCCCAAACTCGTTAAAGGCTTAACGGTACAATTGGTTTGTCTGATTCGTTAGCTCTGTAAAGCTGTGAAAGCCACGAGGAGAGAGTTGGCTGAGTTCACACAATAGCCTATTGCACTTAAGGGAACTCTCTGATTACGAGCTAGAGAGCAGATTTTTATATCACTTTGGGAACATCCGTCTGATCAATTACAGTATTATAACATGCATTTCTTAAACACTTATACGTCCCTTTAATCATTACTTTTAGCAGGTCCAAAAGAAGAAACTCGCCATTCCAGTAAAGATTGCCGAAGCGACAGGGACACCCCAGTGGCCCCTGAGCTTCTTGATGGAGCAGTGGACCGAAAAACGAGCGAGTGTGTGGGTGACGAGGGTGAGGACGCTCGACAGCTTTTCGATGAGCGTTCTGGTCCCGACACTTCCGAGGCAGGCTCGGCCCGGAAGAAAAAGACCCGAACTGTGTTCAGTAGAAGCCAAGTCTTCCAGCTAGAATCCACTTTCGACATGAAGAGATACCTTAGCAGTTCTGAGCGCGCAGGCCTGGCGGCCTCCCTGCACCTGACCGAGACGCAGGTGAAAATCTGGTTCCAGAACCGCAGAAACAAATGGAAAAGACAACTGACCGCGGATTTAGAGGCTGTTAATTTTAACCACAGCTCCCAACGGATTGTACGGGTGCCCATCTTGTACCACGATAAAACGACACCCATGTCGACTCTCAGTTTTAACGTGTCTCAAGTCTCGCCACCAATCATGGGCTTCTCAAATTCAGTGAACTATCCATTATCGCCCTTTGCTCATTCAATGAATTTAATGACTTCGCCAATGTCAGGCCTTGTCTGATCTATATTGTCCGATGTATATTGACAATAGTGGCCCAATGACAATCATCAATAATGTTTCTGAATGGTGCAATAACTGATTTATACATATCCTGCTGGAACATGTAGTAGGCCTACTGATGTCTCCTGCATCCAAAGAAAAGAAATCACCTATCACAAGATCACAAGAAAAATGACAAGTTTGAGTTAATTGTCACTGTTACCTTTCTATGAAATATAGTCTTCTGTGCATGGGGGCCCTCACCAATATAAGGGCAACACTTGCTTTGTGCAAATATATTTTTATTCAGAAACACCGATTTGTAAGTTTTGTCACTTTTTCACATTATAAATTTAAATAAACGAATCACGTTAAAGCAAGTATGATTTCCCTGTAAATGAGTTCTACTTCTATGAGCTTAGAAGACGTCAAGACTTTACTGGACAGCGGAAAACCAATATTCATTTATATGTACCATGCTAAATATATTTCCACAGGTGTCCAGATTAACCTGATTAGGCCTTCTTGGGGTATTGCCTTTGAAAAATATGATTTAATTTCAGAGCAGTAAATCAGTGCAGCACCATTATTCACAAAGAAAAAGGTGTGGTTAAAAAGGCCCTCTTATCAGCAGTCCGTTCTTGCCAGAATACAACAGAAAACGCGATACTAAATTCAAACACTCTGCTGAATTGGAGATGTACAATTTACACAAAATAATATAGGCCTAACTTAAACGAATAAAGCTTAAATATCAACTGTATACATATACAGGTTCACAAATAAATCCCATACTCACTACAAAGATGGCCCGCGACTACCGGGCAATAAAATATTCACTACTGAATAATGATATGAAAATATGATTTAGCAATTTTAGGACAACATTATTTTATTACATTAAGTCATACAAAATCATATCATTATAGTTTAGAATGATTTCAGATGTATTTCAGGGTCCATTTGCATGCCCTGGATGCTTAAATGAAATTTTAATTGTGCTACGGACTAAGGGTTCAGTAAAATAATATGTATTACAACATTATCATCCATGTATGCTTTCAATGTTCAACAATTAGCTAATTTATTAAATGCCCCAGAAATAACGACTTAAAATAACTAGAAAATCACTTAAGTCGATGTCTTCCATTTTTGTAATAGACTAGCCATTGTACGGCTAAGATAGTTCAAAATAATCATACAGCTGTTTCTGACACAAACACTGCATTGCCACAAAATAAAAATGTTATTGAAATACTAAATGCAAAAGACAGCGAAACTTTGGTAAATGACCAGAGTACACATTTTTCAACATTCGGAATAATCTCACATGAAGTGCAAGAAGCAAAATCATTATTTTAACGATAAAGTTGCTATAATTAACTTAATTGGGAACTGAAAGTTCATCTGAAAAAGTCAAAGCCTAAGCTACACTGACCTCCCTTTGTTCTGGAATTGACACCCCACAAGCATCATCAAACGAGCTGGGGAAGGTCGCAAAATAGGCCTCTTACTCTTTCCTTTTCTTAAGAGCTCTCATTAAAAAAAATAGTAAGCAGTGCAGTTCATATATTGAAATATGTGTACCAGATGTCTGGATAGGTCTGAGCTCTAGCTCCCACCCCCCTCTGCCATTGGCCGCCGCGCTGTCTGATTCTCATGACCAATAAACGATGGGGAATCCTGCTCTTCCGGTCAGTGGACTAACAGTCTAGGCAAACGCAGCAGCACTGCACGTCGTGGAGCAATGGTGCTCGGAGAACTGAGACATTAGTTTATGAAACGGCAAAAAGGAGACACGGACAACAAGGACCCCGCATCTAACGGAGAATATGAGCAAGGAGGAGGCGTCATGTCGACCCGCTTCTTTGAAGTTTACCATTGACAACATCCTCAACTCCAAGTCGAGTAGCAGAAACTTTGATAGCTGTCATTCAAAGACATCTCTTGTAGTGTGTCGGGATGGCTGTCTGTATCATCCCGGAGGCAGCGAGGATCAATGCAAAGAATTGGAGTCAGATGCAGGATTGCACACCATTGGTAAGAACATTGTTTTTCATTTTGACACAAAACAGCTATAATGTGTTACTAGCAGTACTGTAATGTTTGAAAGAAAATTAATAGCATCTGCCTGGCTTTCAGATAAAGTCAACAGAGAGGGAGATGGAACCGTGGATGTGCTCAAACCCGTCGACACGCGCAGCGAGAGCACGGACAGCTGCGATGACAGGCAACACAAGAACAACGGCAAGAAGAATAAACTGATGACGAAAAAGAAAACGCGCACTATATTTTCAAAAAGACAGATCTTCCAACTGGAATCTACGTTTGACATGAAACGCTATCTGAGCAGCGCGGAGCGCGCGTGCCTGGCCAACTCTTTGCAGCTCACCGAGACTCAAGTCAAAATCTGGTTTCAGAATCGACGGAATAAATTAAAAAGACAACTGTCTACTGAACTGGAGGGACCGACTAGCGATTTCAGTGATATTGGAAAGACGGTACCGCTCCCCGCTTTATATAAAGAGAATAATCTGCTCGGAAGGTGCATGCTTCCAATGCCTCTACCAGTCGTGTATCCTGGAGGTAGCGCGCCTTACTTTTATTTCTCAAATACCAGCAAGTATTTCAGCCTGTTTGATGGAGATATGAGATGAGATATGACTTAGAAAAGACCCTTGCACAGGGGACACAGTATAGCTCTAACAAAACAGACAACACGGCCCAACTTAAATTTTGATAACAAACATTATCGGCCTTTTTGTGTGTTTTGCTGAGAACATTGTTCAGCTATCGGTCAGTAAAGAAGCTGGCTTGTATGTCTATGCAAAAGCCTATTTTATTTATTGTATGCTGTACCAAATTTTATAAAAATAATAACACCTAGCATATTATACCCCGATTTCAGTGCATCACATATGCTGGCAGAAATGCCAGTGCCAGTCACCCTGTCTTCACACGACAGGAAATTATAACACAAATGTTTTACTGTTTACATTTTTATTATTATTATTATTACATCTCCGCCAGAGATAGATTATTGATGCATGCCTTTGAATTTTAAATGGCCCTCTAATAGCAACATGACCAATTAAAACGTATTTAAGAGAACGTATTGGTTATTTTACATTTAACGCATGTTTGTATGTTTATTCCTTTTAGTTTTTTTTATCGTTTTCAGTATAACCTGGCCAGTTAAGTAGGCTATACTACCAGTATTTACATCTTTTATCGAGTGTCATTAAATTTTCCGTTTTACACTTGCTTCAAAAGAAAACTTTTGTGTCCTGGCTTTTTTTTTGTATTAGTAACTTTGTATCCATTTAAGAACGTTATATAGGCTATAGTTGTTGTAGTTTTGATAGGCTATTGAATCAGTTATAGCCTAAATATCATTGCAAACTAGGTCAGACTCACGGGTGTTTATTAAACACGTGAGTCTCATTAAAAATGTTAGAGTCGCATGATCTTGAGGAATTATCTATGGCAAGCCAACAAAATCTCACCGGAAAACAAAGTAAATTCCGATGACCAAGCCTATTATACTCGGACTAAGTCTCAGGGTTACAGACCCCAACGGGCGGCTTATTTCACCTGAGGATTTATCCTCTAACTCTGTAAAAAAGTACAAACGCGGAAATGTATTGCCTAACAGCGAACTAAAGTATCAATAAACGTCAGTGCAAATAGGCATTACAAAGAAGGTGCATTTTAAAACGAATAGCTGAGATTCATTTACGTGGTTGTGAGAGCTCAACAGCAAACTTTTATTTAGTTATTTTTTTCTAGAATTTTTTTATTTGTGTCCTAAGCAATCTGAATAATTTGCGTGCACGAGTGAGTAGTTTATATATAGTTTAAAACGTTAGATGTTAGAATCTAGACGTTAGCGTTTACTCTGAAAAGAACATGATTTTGTCATTACAACAGTTACATTCTTTATTTCATTCTTAACACATTCTTTATTTCATTCTTTTATATCATTGTTAATTCTTGTTTTTTATGAGGTCATGTTAGGCCAAGGTACAGTTTCCACTGAAAGTATGAAACTTAAGAAGGTGTCTGTTGTCATTTGGGTCCTGCTCTTAGCTCTGTTATTCACAGACTCTTGACCTAATTTAATTCTTTCAGCCGCTGAAGACGTGGCAAACGATGTTTTGCTATTCTTTATCTCTCGCAGAGGTAGCAACTAATAAGATATTAACTAAGTAAGACACGTAATTATTAAAAGTTTTATAAAGCTTGATAATTGTTTTTCCAAAAAGGAATAATGTCGACTGACGTTATTTGCCCGAGGATAACGAAGAGGGATTACCTTAAGGTTAAGTGTTTAATTTTCGACGAGCGTTCAGTGTAAAATCAGTTGTTTGTAAACAAGCTAAAACGTTATGATCATCTCTTTTTACACTTTTTACTACTCTCGACTGCAGCGATTAGCTAACAATTCAGTCATATAGCTATAGTGAAACAGAGATGTCACTTCAAAAATTTATTCTAGAAAACGTTAAACGTCAAACAACACATTCAAATCGGCTTTAACATTAAACGTAAGAAAAAAATAAAACGTCTCGACTGTTGCTTTAATTAAGTTATAAGCCAGAGCGCTGAATACAGGTAACATAAAATTATATTTTTTAATAAATTTGTATTTTTAAACCTCGCTCAGATCTTGGGATGATTTTAAAAATGTTTTTCAATGGTTTCCTGTCACTGAAATAGTTTGTTATGGATTTCAACCTGTGGAAAATTAAATTTACTTAAGGCTCAATACCCTTTACCCTCTGAATATATTTTTGGAGACAAAAAATATTTTAAAAACAACTGTAATACAAGTAGACAAAACTTTGGAAGCTTTTGACAACTTGCTGGATAATGTGGCATAGTATTTCTTTTACAGTATGCAACCATTTCACGCACCTGGAAAAGCGTTTAATACTACAATTAATATCTCAAGCATTAATGGGTTGAATGCTTTGTATCAATGATGTAACCACATAATCAAATCGTGGTTTTGAATAAGGCACTATGGAAACAGTCATAGTTGACCACTGCAAATTTTACTTTTATTGATGCATTAGACAGAGAACTTTCAAATCTAAAAATGTCAAGGTTAGTATTTTCACAATTACTAAAAAAAAAGTCAAAACTTTATTAAACTTTTCATCTTGGCCAATATTAACTTCTACAACCACTACTGTCAGTCTCATTAACACATTAGTATTTCTCCACATAAGGTTCTGAAGTAACCAAACACTTTGGGCCTTTAGGGCCAAAGTGCCAAAGTACAGTGATGCCGTCCACTTCATTAAAGCCTTTTTTTTTCAACCAAGGAGGGAGTCTGATTTGGTTCTGAGGTGGCAAGCTAATCACTGTGATTTCAGTATTGGATACCTAACTCCATGCATCTATTGCTACAATACTGCCCATTAACGCATGGGATCTGTTAATGGTCTAGAGATGCGTATATCTGTAAGGAGGGGGGAGAGCAGACTTCCTGTCCTTGTGAGAGAGTGATGTCTCAATACAAGGAGAACACCTTCTGTCGTCTTGCACTTTGCTCCAAAACCACAAGGTTCAAATGACCTTCCACCCCTCCATTTTATATCCCTGCCCTCTCTGGTCCCATGGCCAAAAGGAGGAGAAAAATCCATTAAAACCAAGGCCTGATCAAAGAGGCCACAACACAAACATGCCATATGTACAGGTTTAGGGGTATCAGTGACTATAGTGGGTTATGGATGCCTCTGTACAATAGTATTGAATGATGGCACCTTTAACTGTAGAATAAATGATGGTTTTGAGTTTCACGAGTCACATAATGTTTTCACGTGAAACGGATATATTACAAACACTATATAAATAGCCTATAACAATTTTTACCTTTCATTATAATACCTTTAATAATAATTAAATTTTTATTTTGATATCTAATTCCCTCAAAACACAGGGCAATCTCCATTATATTAAGGGTAAACAATCTGAAAGAAACCGTGGCTAACATACTATATTCAAGTTCTGGTCTTATGTCCGAGTATGCAATTAATGCCCAAACCCCTAAAACTTAAGCTGAATCATCCAGGTACGCCCAAGAGCATTATGTGTGTGTGCATAGGTGCAAATGTGTCAGTGTCTGTACAAAGGTGTGTGTCTGTGCGCTAGTGAGTGTGTCGGGTGTTTGGGTCCTCGAGATAGCATCTCCTAAAGTGGCCTTCTGTCGGCCGCCAGAGACTCTCACATTTCCGAGTGCTCTGATGCTTGCGCTTGACAACAGCAGTCCACAAGGCACCTGAGCTCTGGAAGCAGACATGCTGTCTGCGTGATTGACAGCTGATACAGGAAGAGGTGTGGCTGACCATTTAGAAGTGATTATGTAGTCACTTGCCAAATCGAACCAAGATGAACTTTCACCAAGGAAATTGCATATATCAAAGATTTTAATTATATATAGAGTGGTTTTAGAAAACAATCACCCCTTTTAAAATAATCACATTTAGTTGCTTTGCAGCCTAAAAAGAAGATGGACACAGTTTTTGTTTTATCCAGCTGTATTTACTCAGTGCAACTTATAACATCCAATTGAAAGATATAACACCAACATCCCTGTTGAAAAAATCAGCATATGCTTGTTAGGTATGAAGCATAGCAGCTGATTTGAGCTGGTTTAAGCTGGTCTATTATTAAGAAGTCTATAAGAAGTGTATTTGGTACACTTAATTAAAGAAGGTATTTGGTACAACACAGACCCTCCCTGGATCAGGACGTCGCTCCAAACTGGATGAAAGTGTCAGGAGGAAACTGGTCAGAGAGGTGACCAAGAGGCCTACAGCAACTCTGAAGCAGCTGCAGGAATTTATTTATTTATTTGTATTTATTTATTTATTTTTTACTTTTATTTTATAGGACAACAAAGTTGGAGAGAGAGAGGGGGGACGGGATCGGGAAAGGTCCGCGAGCCAGGACTTGAACACGGGTGCCCGAAGCGCAACAGCGCTACATGTCGAGGCACTGCCCACAAGGCTATAGGCGCCGACAGCTGCAGGAATTTATGACAAAGAGTGGTCATTGTGTGCATGTGACAACAATATCATAAATTCTCCACAAATGTGGCTTGAATGGGAGAGTTGCAAGAAAAAAAGCCCCTCCTCAAGAAAGGTCACATGCAGTTACGACCTTGAAGATTCTGAGGCAGATGAGACTAAAATTTACTTATTTGGCCTCAACATCAAATGATATGTCTGGCAGAAATCCAACACATCTCGCCATCCAAATGCCACCATTCCTACAGTAAAGCATGGAGGAGGTAATATCCTGTTATAGGGGTGTTTCTCTGCAGCAGGGACTGGAGCATTTGTCAGGATAGAAGGAAAAAATGGATGGGGCAAAATACCATCAAATTCTTGAGGAAAATCTGCTGTCCTCTGCTAGAAAGTTGGCAATGGGAAGAAGGTTTACCTTCCAACATGACAATGACCCAAAGCACAAAGCAAAACTGAGCACACAGTGTTTGAAGGAGAAAAAGGTGAATGTCATTGCATGGCCTAGTCAGAGCCCAGACTTAAACCCCACTGAAAATCTGTGGAATGGCAATGGGAAGAAGGTTTACCTTCCAACATGACAATGACCCAAAGAACAAAGCAAAACTGAGCACACAGTGTTTGAAGGAGAAAAAGGTGAATGTCATTGCATGGCCTAGTCAGAGCCCAGACTTAAACCCCACTGAAAATCTGTGGAATTACTTGAAGACAAATATTGCAAAGTGTCGATGTGAAAAGTTAATAGAGACATATCCCAACAGACTAAAGGCTGTAATTAAAGCAAAAGGTGGTTCAACAAAATACTGACACAAGGGGGTGATCCTTTTTTCAACTCAGTGATTCTGTTTTTTATTTATTTATTTTTTTCTGACATATTGGTATATATCTTTCACTTGGACGTTACAAGTTGCACTGAGTAAATACAGCTGGATAAAACAAAAACTGTGTCTGTCTTCATTTCAGGCAGCAAAGCAAGAAAATGTGATCATTTTAAAGGGGGGGTGATTATTTTTCTATACCCACTGTGTGTGTGTGTGTGTGTGTGTATACACTTCTTTTTATTATAGAAATTTTAATAAAATATAATGTCGATTTAATTATTAATAAGAATTTATTTTGAATTTTATATATATATATATATATAAAATGGTTCTAGGCTGAACATACCATTCACGTCATAGTCTATCACTCGCTGATGTTCAATGACCTTGTTCTGCATACACTCTAAAAAATAAAGGTGCTTCACGATGCCATAGAAGAACCTTTTTGTCTAAATGGTTCCATAAAGAACCTTTAACATCTGAAGAACCTTTCTGTTTCCTAAAAGGTTCTTTGTGGCGAAATAAGGTTCTTCAGATTACAAAAACGCAAGAAAGAGATGGTTCTTTAAAGAACCTTTGACTGAATGGTTCTTTGTGGAATCTTTGCTCCCCTCCCTCCCTCCCTCCCCTCTTTGTCCCAGTGTTTAGATTTTTCCTGTCTTGTGTTACCTGTTATGTAGCGGTCTTGTGTTGTCATGTTTGTTCTGTCATGTTCCTGTCTTGTTTTTGTTGTGCCTCGTTAGGGACGCCAGGTGGTTTGAGGGGGGCTAGTGTCAGGGTTCTGTCACTTCGATCTAGTGTAATTCATAGTTTTGTGACAGAGCCCTGACACTCGCGTCATGTCATTGTTTTCATGTGAGCGTACGGCTTTGAGTGTGCTCGAGCCGTGCGCTCTCATCTGCGTGTACTGTTTCATGTTGGAGTGTGGTGTTCAGATCCTGGCACTCATGTCTTGAGTTTCGGTTTCGTGTCGGGGTCCGGACACTCGCGCGCCCTGTTCTGTCTGCTGTGGGAG
>NW_015505750.1:398744-488279 GCF_001515645.1 Sinocyclocheilus grahami
CACGCGGTTTGTGTTCAGCTGCGTGTTCGTGTCTTTTGTTCTAGCACATGCCTTGTGATTTGTTTTGCTGGCCATGTGCTTGTGTTTTGTTTTGTGTGAGCACATGGCTTTTTGTCTTTGATTCGGTGTGCCATGTGCTCATGTCTATTGTCTTGACCCCTCCCATCTTGTTACCTGATTATTAGTTAATTTGCCCCACATGTGGTCCCTCGTTACCCTCCTCATTTGCTCTCCATTTATTCTCCTTGTGTTTGCAGTCCTGCGTCGGTTCATCTTCATCTCTCCCTGGATGTGTCTTGTCGTGTCCAGATCCTGCCTTGCCTTGCCTTGCCTTGCCAGCCTGTTTTTTCCCCACGGGGTAGTTTTTGTTGCTGTTTTGTTTATTTTTATTATCAATAAAAGCCCATTCTCTGGAGTCCTCGCTCCATCCTCCATCCAGACCCTGACAAGAACCTTTTAAAGCACCTTTATTTTTAAGAGTGTACTTCATACTGTATATTCACACACATACTTGTAAGCATGCATACAAAAGAACAACTTAAAAGTGGACAGAAGTGTGGACAGCAATTCTGTTATGAGTTTCCATTGTCCATATTGTTCGGCACAGTTCTGGGTCAAGTAGCCTCAGTGGGGGTTAGTGGTTGCGTCTCTGTACATCTGTCTTCATTGTTCCACTTGTGTGTGTGTGTGTGTATGTACCGTTCTGCTTGACTAGGAAGTGGCCTATGTTTCTGGGGGTCCTCCAAGTACTTTGACCTCAAGACCTTTCTCAGTTCTCTAACAGAGGTCGTTGTCACTGGCAACTGGAAGGAAAGCACCAGAAAAAAGTAGAAGATTTGAAAGAAATGCTGTAGGCATGCACTGTCCTTTAGCCATTTATTTTGCAGAGCTGATTAACACTTCACTACATCCTTGATCTCATGGTAGGTTAACTTTGCTTTAACTTTTTTACAATCGTAACTTTCATACTAATTCTGTGTGTGTGTGTGTATATGTACCGTTCTGCTTGACTAGGAAGTGGCCTATATTTCTGGGGGTCCTCCAAGTACTTTGACCTCAAGACCTTTCTCAGTTCTCTAACAGAGGTCGTTGTCACTGGCAACTGGAAGGAAAGCACCAGAAAAAAGTAGAAGATTTGAAAGAAATGCTGTAGGCATGCACTGTCCTTTAGCCATTTATTTTGCAGAGCTGATTAACACTTCACTACATCCTTGATCTCATGGTAGGTTAACTTTGCTTTAACTTTTTTACAATCGTAACTTTCATACTAATTCTACAATGCATATTGCAGCATCAGACATCTATTACCTCTACAATTACAAATTTTCTTTTACTCATACTCTAAGACTGTGTAAAATAAAACTGAGTGTGACATTTATGTAAGCACACATTCCCTCATATTTGATAAAGACATTCACAGCAATGGGTTTAATTTTTGATTAATAATAACAAAAACAACAGTAAAAATGAATTGAAGACAATGTGATTTAAAGAAGATGAAAAATGTTTGATAGACTTTGTTGGACAGAGTGTGTGCAGGAGTTTGGGGTCCACATAGAGTAGAGGTTGTGTCTCTGGCCTGAGGGTAAGACCACTCATTGCAGAGTCAAAGGGCCCCTATGGTGCAGGGGGAGGATAAGACAATAAGATGAATATAACATTAGAACAGGACAAATCAAAGTGATGTGGTTGAGAAGAACACATTGTAACACAAAACATAGGCTACTGAATGAAGAATGAAACGCATGGTGAAAATATAGAGACCTGACGAAGGTAAAACAAACAAAAAAGATAGAGAGTTAGAAAGCAAGACAAACTAAGGCCATTCATCTTTACGAAGGCACATTTAGGCAGAAATATCAAGCAATACATCTTAGTCAAATTAACCATGGTTTTACTTCAAATAAAATTTAAAAAACTTCTTTACTATAGCTAAACCATGGTAACCACAAATTAACCATGGTTTTGCTACACTAACCATAGTTTAACCATGGTATTTGTAGTAAAACTGTGATTACACATATGATAATCAATACGATGCCAAAAAGCCATGGTTACGACAATGGGTCATAACGACACAATGAATAACAAAACACAACCAATCAGAAAGTTCTCTTTGCGTGCTCTCACGCACTCGCAACACACTACACAGCGTAAAACACACAGGCCTACCTTATTTCTTTTTGTGATGCTTCTCCAAACGGCCTCCTTTTTATGGTATTCCCTGTGGAACTTGTCAAATAGGCCTAATGTCCAATGTTTATTTTCTTCTACAGTCAGTGCCTTAGTCGTCCATATTTGATGATTAATATAGGCCTAATTTGTCTACCAAGTCAAGAGCGTCGATCGTGGTTGGGGCAGGTAATGGCTGTAATCCGATTACCACAATCTTTTTTTAATTACTTTTTTTAAATTTTTTTATCGCGCCATGTTTGTAATCACCGCAGAAGATGAACTTGACTTTGTGATTAATCCATCAACAAGATAAGGCAACTAGATTCAAGCATCAAAAAACTACGTGGGAAGGGAACGAGTTGTTCCATGCGAGTGAGCTAATTCATTACATTCACAAGGTCATTAGCAAAAGGGTTACATGCAGTGGTGTGATAGAGGTAGTAAGGTTACCGTTTATGATCACGTGATCCTGGTTATTACCTCAGATTTAAACCCAAAGCAAAATATTCCTTAAATAATTAGTTTTTGCCATACGAAGTAAGTAAGGTTTAAAATGGTTGCTTTACAAAATTCCACAAACATTTTGCCTTCACTATTTCAATGTTGTTTATGTTGAATTTAGTTCGTAAGAATCAATTTAGGATTCTGTTTATGTGAAATACTTTAAATGGCAGACCACAGGACATCAACTTCACAAAAATATTTAATCTGTTGAACGCAATCACACAATTTGTCTTTGTTTCCTTGTTTATTTTTCTCTCTTCTTTGCGTCCTATTATTAAACTCAAAAAGTTTTGCTTTTTTTCTCTGCATAATGCTTTGGCAATATATAAGAAAGTATGCTAATAATAAATAAACCAATATAAATTTTAATTTGAGAGTGAGTGAGTCCCTGAAGTGGCCACTGGTCCAGGGGGACACTTGTAACAAAAACTCCATGACACAGCACATTACAACATAAACAACATCCTATTCGTTAGGACGAGCAACTGGAGAACAGGGCTTTTCAATACCCCCTAAAGAGTTTCTGATAGCTTATTGATCTACTAATTTAGTAGACTTCTGTGGCCTGGACGATGCTTGGCGCTTAAGGAAATTGAATGGGGGTTAGTGGACAATGAGCCTTTTGGAAAAGAAGATCGGTGAAGCAGAAGAGTGAGACAGAGAAAGAGGAGGAGCACGAGTGTGTATGAACACCAGCAGCACAGCTTCTCTGTCTGATTGAAAGTTATCTGGTGTGTGTGTGTGTGTGTGTGTTCGTTGAAAGTGGAGAGGGTGAAAAGCTAAATGTGTTTAGAGTATCTGGGGAGCTTGGGTGTCTGATTTATGCATTAGGTTCCACCAAATATGTAAGGAAATGACATGACATCATCCAAACATTCGTAAGTAAGGTTTAAAATGGTTGCTTTACAAAATTCCACAAACATTTTGCCTTCACTATTTCAATGTTGTTTATGTTGAATTTAGTTCGTAAGAATCAATTTAGGATTCTGTTTATGTGAAATACTTTAAATGGCAGACCACAGGACATCAACTTATCAAAAATATTTAATCTGTTGAACGCAATCACACAATTTGTCTTTGTTTCCTTGTTTATTTTTCTCTCTTCTTTGCGTCCTATTATTAAACTCAAAAAGTTTTGCTTTTTTTCTCTGCATAATGCTTTGGCAATATATAAGAAAGTATGCTAATAATAAATAAACCAATACAAATTTGAATTTGAGAGTGAGTGAGTCCCTGAAGTGGCCACTGGTCCAGGGGGACACTTGTAACAAAAACTCCATGACACAGCACATTACAACATAAACAACATCCTATTCGTTAGGACGAGCAACTGGAGAACAGGGCTTTTCAATACCCCCTAAAGAGTTTCTGATAGCTTATTGATCTACTAATTTAGTAGACTTCTGTGGCCTGGACGATGCTTGGCGCTTAAGGAAATTGAATGGGGGTTAGTGGACAATGAGCCTTTTGGAAAAGAAGATCGGTGAAGCAGAAGAGTGAGACAGAGAAAGAGGAGGAGCACGAGTGTGTATGAACACCAGCAGCACAGCTTCTCTGTCTGATTGAAAGTTATCTGGTGTGTGTGTGTGTGTGTGTTCGTTGAAAGTGGAGAGGGTGAAAAGCTAAATGTGTTTAGAGTATCTGGGGAGCTTGGGTGTCTGATTTATGCATTAGGTTCCACCAAATATGTAAGGAAATGACATGACATCATCCAAACATTCAGTGCACTTAGATTTAGATTTAGAATATTAAAAATTAGTTTGATAGAGCTAACATATTGATGTATAAAACATGTCAAGTGAGCATGAAAAACGTGGCTTTGTCAATAGACAAACTTTATGAATAAAGAGCTTCTGCTTGGAATCCCTGACTTCCCACCAACTTAAGGCAAACAAAAATTATATATTCTTTCAAAAACATTATGTAAAAATATGCTTACAAACTAAAAGGTTATGTTATCACTGTAAAGAATTAGTATGTAAGTCATGGCAGCACATGTTTTTTCCCCCATTTAACTAAATAATTTAACCAATTTCATCTTTATTTTTTAACTTATATGAGATTCAACTACATTTTTTAAGGTCATATTTAATATATTTGAAGTTGAAATGACAGACAATTAGATTATACTTAAATTATTCATTAAATTATTACTTAATTATACTTTAAACAAAATGACCACTTTGTTGAAGCAAACGGTGATCTGAATAAAGAAATTCTCATCTACACATATATGTGATGACCAGCAATGGATACCAACCTAGCACATTTTTCATACACAGAATATCTTAATGTTCTTAAAAAGAAACATCAGCTATCAACTGAAGCCACAAACTTATACTCTGATATGTGTTTCAAATATGTTCATACTAAGAACCTGTATGCCGATGCAGCAGACCCATTGCAGTACCACTGTCTGTTGCTCACTTAGTGTGACAGAAAAGACAAAATCAATGTTCCACACACAGCAGTGCTGAAACTTGAGACTAATGGGGGAATGAATTGAGTGACTAGTGTGCTTGTGAGTAAGACTGTGTGTGAACAGCAGAGAGACGGGTGAAATTTATACGGGTGCAGAAGGGGCTCCTTGGCCTTGTGAGAGCAAAAAGGAGCATGAGGTAAAAGATGAGAGGAGTAAATGGCTGTCTATGTACTAATGGAGGTGTATTGACTCGGCTGTTCTTTCTGAGTGAATATTAGCATTAGTCTGCCCCATGTGGCATTGGACAGTGTCTGGACATATAGATCTGCATGGCTATTCTTACTCACATGATAATTAGTACAGGTCCTTCATTCCTCCACTCATCCATTCCTGGTCGATGATCCGGCGGCGGCTTTTTTATTTTCTAGAGATTAACCATCTAACCCATCTCCTCTCACCCTTCCTGTCCTCTCCTGCTCTCACTCATTGATCAATAATCTGCTTTTAGTGGCTCATTTAAAGTCACAATATCACAGTGTGTGTGTCTGTGTGTTTGTGTGCTTCTTGGGTTTGTGGAGAGTGTGTTTAATTTATAAGCGATAGATTGATTATCGCTTGTGAGTGATTTATATGGCTATAACAATTTTATCAATGTTTATTAGCACTTGGTTGTTAACATAATCACTTCACACAGACAAACTGTAGCATATTCAATAAGCATTCAATAAGCAGCTGAACCTTAGTTACTTAGAAAACCATTGTGGAATATTTCAACATCCAGAGATAATTTAACTGTTAACACAGAAACATTTTTTTTTTAAATATCTAAAAAAGACAAAAGAAAGTCATACCAGTTTGGAACGACATGAGAGTGAGTAAATGATGACAGATGATTTTTCATTTTTGGGCAAACTATTCCTTGAAAGGAATCAAATCGTATGGAAATAATATTAATAATAATGCTAATATGGTAGTTAATGGTTACTGTCAACTGTTTGGTTACCAGCATTCTTCAAAATATATTTTTTTGTGCTTAACGGAAGAAATAAACTCATTTTGACTCAGGTTTGAATCTACACGAGGATGAGTAAAGAATGTAAGAATTTCCATTTTTGGGAGAACCATCCCTAAGCATTCTTTAAGCAAAGGTATCTGAATTATATGGAAAAATATAAACCTATGATGAAAATGTATTTTTACCCTGATTACCTGAAAGAATCCGAATATGTTTTAATGTTTATTTTTGCATATAATGATGCATATCAATTTACAATTTATTGGAACCATGTATTAAATAATACAAAGTGAATAATACGCTGAATGCATATGTAAATGCCATAACATGCAAGAATAAATGCACACACGCAATTTGCACACATGCAAACACACACAGAGCAATAAACCAGTGGGAGCTGCCAACTAAACTCAGCGTGCTGTGGCTTGTACTAGGGTGGGCAGTGGAGCAGAAGTGATGGCCAAAGCAAATGTGCATGTAGTAAAGGTGACCTAAATGCAAGAGCTGTGACAGGCTCCCGAAAGAGGCCCCAGAGACAGCTTGCACTGCACTGTGTCTCTGTCTACTGCACTGATCAGGGATTAGCTCAACTGTGAGAGACTATCTGCACCCAGATCTGAGACACCTCCATATAAAAATACACAGAAGGGTGTCATATTGAGCAGACACAGAATGTTTCTGAATTATGCTGTTTAACCTGATAATGCATCAACATGTTCAACACTACGGATAAATTTCAGTTTCATTTTACAATTGCAGGCAACTGTGGGAAGATTTTTTTTTTACTAAGGGTATTCATTTCAAAGTATTTGGTTAGAAAAGCCCATACATGAAAACATTCTAAATGTATGTTTTAAAAAATTCCATAAGATAAAAAAAAAAAACATCTCTCCTCAATGATTTGAGCTATCATTCATGCCCATATACTGTACAGCATTGTTACAGTCCTTAAAGGAGCAGTCACACCACTTTTCATTCAGTTCACTTCCATTTATATTCATGCAAATGCAGGAAACAGGAAATGCAAGATCATGCAAATTTTGTTGCGTTCCATAGTTCAAGTTTGATTAATTCTGACTTGAGAATTTGTATGTGTGACCAATAAAAGATCAGCACATCCCAGTGTGGCCTCTTAGCTGAATTAAAAGATTGCAAACTAAAGTGGAGAAGATGGTAAAGATGTGTAAAAATCAGTTTGTGAAGGAGAAGAAAGGAAGTCAAAAATGATTGATGTTTTTAATTAGCCTTTCAGATTTTTGTATTCATTATGTTGTTGTGAGATCCCCTAAGTCACTAATTTTATATAAATCAGCAGCGGCTGTGGGCATGTCACTAACAGAGCAAATATCACTGATTGGCCAATTTTCTTGGTCTGAACATTAATTATTTTGCAATAATAATATGCATGAATAAACCATTTATAATAAACACTGCAATATTCTATAAAAAAGAACTGTCAATTTTTATTTAATTGTGACTGTGATGTTTTAGAAATATTAGAAACATATTTTATACCTTTACACAGGTCATTTTAGACTCTGAAAGTCTGAATCATGTCTAAATCGTATCTAAACCTGATCAGTAAGACACAGAGCCACACACATCAGGTGATCATGCAGATACATTTAAAGAGTTAAATTGAAGTGCACCAGCACTTCTGCCTGTCATTTCACATCAGACCCACCTGCCCCTTTCCAGAAGCCTCGTCAGTTCACATCGCTGCTGTGCCCGTAGCAACGGTGGAGATGTTTTAAGTGCCCTTTAATAGTCAGCAATAATTGCAGCATGTTGACTTGCTTCAGGGAACGAAATAAATAAATAAGACGAAGAAATAAAAGCTTGTGTACGCACTGCAGAACAGGCGGTCAGAGGCAATGTGTTTTATAATGAATATAGATTGAATGCTGAAATATTAATTTGGTGTGAGTTGGAGTGGTCTCTGCTAAATGGTTGTGTTCGAACTTTTGGAGGCTTAACCTCTCTCCCCAGTTTCTTAGTTCTCGAGGCACTGCAGCCTCATTGTCAGGTTATCAAACCTGAGGCAACGACGTGTCATAAGAAACAGACAGTGAACTCTTAATTTGTGGCTGTTTGGATTAGCATATCACAATACTACTCATGCTATTTCTGCAGTATATGCTGTAGTATACTGTGCATTTTATGGTGTTTCTGCTTCATTTTTTTTATAAGATTTTAATCATATTAATTTATTCAGCCACCCATCCAATTCATTATCCAAACTGCTTGTCCAATGTAGGGTCACAAGTCCTATGCTGGACCCTATGCCAGTGTTTCGGGCCATAGGCAGTGTCAGTGAAACACCCTGGAGTGCGTTTCCGGTACAAGGATGTAACTAGCTGATTAACCACCATAGTATGATGCACTGTTATGGAAATGAATTAGCTAATCACTACTGTTTCCCATACATGGTCGCATCTCCGTAGTTTGAACGACAATTGTTCAACAATATATTGCCGTTTCATTTTACAGTTGCAGGCAACTGTGGGAAGATTTTTTTTTTACTAAGGGTATTCATTTCAAAGTATTTGGTTAGAAAAGCCCATACATGAAAACATTCTAAATGTATGTTTTAAAAAATTCCATAAGATAAAAAAAAAAACATCTCTCCTCAATGATTTGAGCTATCATTCATGCCCATATACTGTACAGCATTGTTACAGTCCTTAAAGGAGCAGTCACACCACTTTTCATTCAGTTCACTTCCATTTATATTCATGCAAATGCAGGAAACAGGAAATGCAAGATCATGTAAATTTTGTTGCGTTCCATAGTTCAAGTTTGATTAATTCTGACTTGAGAATTTGTATGTGTGACCAATAAAAGATCAGCACATCCCAGTGTGGCCTCTTAGCTGAATTAAAAGATTGCAAACTAAAGTGGAGAAGATGGTAAAGATGTGTAAAAATCAGTTTGTGAAGGAGAAGAAAGGAAGTCAAAAATGATTGATGTTTTTAATTAGCCTTTCAGATTTTTGTATTCATTATGTTGTTGTGAGATCCCCTAAGTCACTAATTTTATATAAATCAGCAGCGGCTGTGGGCATGTCACTAACAGAGCAAATATCACTGATTGGCCAATTTTCTTGGTCTGAACATTAATTATTTTGCAATAATAATATGCATGAATAAACCATTTATAATAAACACTGCAATATTCTATAAAAAAGAACTGTCAATTTTTATTTAATTGTGACTGTGATGTTTTAGAAATATTAGAAACATATTTTATACCTTTACACAGGTCATTTTAGACTCTGAAAGTCTGAATCATGTCTAAATCGTATCTAAACCTGATCAGTAAGACACAGAGCCACACACATCAGGTGATCATGCAGATACATTTAAAGAGTTAAATTGAAGTGCACCAGCACTTCTGCCTGTCATTTCACATCAGACCCACCTGCCCCTTTCCAGAAGCCTCGTCAGTTCACATCGCTGCTGTGCCCGTAGCAACGGTGGAGATGTTTTAAGTGCCCTTTAATAGTCAGCAATAATTGCAGCATGTTGACTTGCTTCAGGGAACGAAATAAATAAATAAGACGAAGAAATAAAAGCTTGTGTACGCACTGCAGAACAGGCGGTCAGAGGCAATGTGTTTTATAATGAATATAGATTGAATGCTGAAATATTAATTTGGTGTGAGTTGGAGTGGTCTCTGCTAAATGGTTGTGTTCGAACTTTTGGAGGCTTAACCTCTCTCCCCAGTTTCTTAGTTCTCGAGGCACTGCAGCCTCATTGTCAGGTTATCAAACCTGAGGCAACGACGTGTCATAAGAAACAGACAGTGAACTCTTAATTTGTGGCTGTTTGGATTAGCATATCACAATACTACTCATGCTATTTCTGCAGTATATGCTGTAGTATACTGTGCATTTTATGGTGTTTCTGCTTCATTTTTTTTATAAGATTTTAATCATATTAATTTATTCAGCCACCCATCCAATTCATTATCCAAACTGCTTGTCCAATGTAGGGTCACAAGTCCTATGCTGGACCCTATGCCAGTGTTTCGGGCCATAGGCAGTGTCAGTGAAACACCCTGGAGTGCGTTTCCGGTACAAGGATGTAACTAGCTGATTAACCACCATAGTATGATGCACTGTTATGGAAATGAATTAGCTAATCACTACTGTTTCCCATACATGGTCGCATCTCCGTAGTTTGAACGACAATTGTTCAACAATATATTGCCGTTGTTAATGACGTCACACACATATGGTGGAGTAATAATTTCTGCTAATTAACTGATTTGAGATCTCTGAGATTCTGCTGTATTGAACATGGCACCTGATGACCAATTAACTATTTTTTGTTACTTGTCATTTTGCTTTATTTAATGATCGGTTCATCGTGGGTTCCCTCTTACATACTCCACGGTTTCCTTAGACATTTATTTTAGAGGACATGCTAAAATATATAGATTTAAATTTGTGTGTGTGTGTGTGTGTGTGTATATATATATATACACACACACACATTTAAATCTATATATTTATAATGGAATGGAAGATGTAGATTGTACTGCATGTTAGCTTGCTTATTGTGCCCAAGAGCATAATTTAAGTCCACATGTCTTATTAACAAGTAACTATGCTTCTAACTACAGGTGGAGAGTTAGTTGCTGCCACACAAGTTTGCAACGGTGTTTGCAAATGTGTGTTTGAACTATGGTTTCAGAACACCGAAACACAGAATTGTTGAAGTATCATTTTTTTTTTAATATTTTTTAAAATATATTTTTTAACATTTAACGAAAAGGTTAACTAATTAAATTTACATCAGAACAGCTTTACAAACAATTTACACAAAATTAGTTCTGCTTATGTTTCACGTTTCAAACATAAATCCATGTGACGAAATGGAGCATACTATGTTCAAATATGCATAATACGTTTTTACATACAATTTAAAAAAAATAGTATGCAGCATCAAGTGTGTTGGCTCACAGCAGGAAGGTCACTGGTATGAATCCTGGATGAGCTAAGTGGTCTTTCTGTCACTCTCAGAAAAACAGGTTCCAAAGACATCTAGGAGCCTTGTTGGTGTGAGGAGAGCAGACCTCTGTGTGCAGCATGTAGAAAGGAGTAGCTGAACAGAAAGGAATAGGGCATGAGGTCTCTGCTGGTTGTCTTTAAGTTTACCATTAAAGAGTAGGCTGATGGTTGGTATGTATAAGGTTCTCGTTTGCTTTTGCTTGCATGTTGTAGTGTAGTGTAGTGTAGTGAGGAGAATGTCGGGATTCAGGGATTTTGATAAAGTGGTTGTTGCAAGTGCAGCCCTTTAACAACAACAACAGAAGAAGAAAAAAGGAGATTTACCGTGGAAGCTTGAGGCTTTTAGCAATGCATAATTCATCGCAATCAGTTGACCAAAATCTACAATAGAGATTATAGATATCCCACTGTGTTTCAGTGCTAACTATAAAGCCATAACCACCCACTCTCTCTCCCTCGCTGTGGGTATAAATCATTAATGTTCTCCATTACGGGCTGCACACTATGGACACGTCCTCAAACACCTTCAGACACACAAACAGACACCACCGGATACTGATGTGCGGAAACCACAACTTCCAGCCACAGCTGTCTGTGTGTGTGTGTGTGTGTGTGTGTGTGTGTGTGTGATGTATGTGTGTGTGTGCTTGCGAGAGAGAGAGAGAGAGAGAGAGAGAGGAATACAGAGGCTAATGAATGTGACGAAGGAACAAATACTTTTGCTCAGTTATATAACATACTGTATTACATATATTTCCTTTGCACAAATCCAAGATGGCTGACAAGTCAAAAAAAATTTTATAAATAAGATTATATTTCATTCAACACTCAAATGTATCAATAAATGTATTTATTGTAATTAAAAATAATTTATTTTACCCATTATTTGTGTGTGCACAGAATTTTGGGCCATTAGCTGAGCAACATGCTAACATGGTAATAAAACACTATTGAAATCAAATGCGAGTGGTATGCAGATTTGCTGCTCATGCAGAGTGTTCCAAATCATTCACTTATGAGGCCTCGTGATAGTTAGGATCCCTATGTAGGCAGTGAGGTAACTCGCTAGGTTTTTGAAACCAAGCGATTGTCTTTTTTATTTTTTGAGTAAGTTGCCCATTTACTTTGTTCACATTCCAAATACTGCACAACTGTCTGTGATACGGTCAGCAAAATATTTTACTATGCCTTAAACATTACTAGCACATACCTGGAATGATATAAACAAGTTGCTTTATGAGAACTCAAGAATGTAAATGTACATACGTAAGCTTCACAGATCAATATAAAATGGTTTTAAAAATCAAACTCAGCCTAGATCCAAACTGACACACCTGAGGTGGAAAAGTATATGCTGTGTTCATGTGTCCTTGAATGAATTTCTCCAGCCTCAATAACCATTTCTGCAGCTGCCCAACTTTTAAATATTGATCTTTCTTTGATAAATGTGTAGCAGTCTATATAGGCATTTTACCATGTGCGTTAAGCTAAGGATTTTACATGCATGACAAGAAAGATTATTTTGGTTAAGGTGTATATGTATGTGTGCTTTTTCTCAAGTCAAGTTACCATTATTTCTATAGCACTTAATACAGATTGTTTAAAAGCAGCTTTACAGTAAAGCATCTCTAAAAACACAATAATTATTCAGCTCAAATCAGTTCAGTGTTGGTTCATTTCAGTTCCGCACCAGTGTAAAATTAATCAAAATCATCATCTTGTTTATGTGTGTTTAGATCTGCAAAAGAGGAATAATATTTGTGTGTGTTTGAGACTCACTGATTGCGTGAGCGTATTAGTGTCTGTGCCATCCGTGGGCTTTCATGGAGGAGCGTTTGTGTTGCATTTTGCATGACTTGAGGGCTTCCTGCTTTGCCCTGTCTGTTCAGCTCTCGTCAGCACTGTGCTCAGTGGAAAAGTCCTGGATTGCCGCATTCTCTTCCACACAAATGTGTGTGCGAGTGCAAAAGACTCTTTCTCGCCACAGACCGATCAAATGACATCCAGGAGGTCCTAACACAAATGTGTTCATTTGTGCACAGGTTCATTCCAGACAAAGTACTTACTAATTATAACTGGAACCGCGCTGTCACAATGCATATGCGCAACTTCTCATGAAAATACTTCTATAAGTATATATGAGAGATTGCATTAAATACTAAATAACTCCATATTCACGTGTGTGTGTGTGTGTGTGTGTGTGTGTGTGTGTGTGTGTGTGTGTGTGTGTGTGTGTGTGTGTGTGTGTGTGAGAGTGAGAGAGCACTTAATGCACTTTTAATGAGGCTGCCTTCAGTCCCCTAGGCGAAACGGTGGCTTGCCCCATCTCTGCATCTGACAGGGTGCAGAGTGAGCTATGAATTATTGCTTATTAAAAGAACTAATTACTCCCCTCTCCTCTCTGCAACATTTATTGGACAGAGGTGCAATTTAGGTTTCACCGATGAAGATGTAACTGTGTAGAAAGAATAAAAGTAGGCGAGAGAATGGAGACGACTAAAGACGATTTCCTTGGCTTCACAGGCAAAATCGTATAAAAAAATAAATAAAACAGAAGTCAGGTACTATGACAAAAACCTAGCGCCAATAATAACAGAAATGCAAAGAGCAGATATAGTGTTAACAAGGAGTGGAGTATCTATGTACAATAACAACAAAGCAAACAAAATTCACTTTTTTAGCAAACAAAAAAGAAACGGGTTCAAAAATTCTCAGGAATGCCTGAACCAGTACATGCCTTGTAAATCGTCGTGTCTAGTAAATTGAGCTGCGAGTTTGGCAGTGTACTGGATAAATATTGGATGTGCCGCTCTAATTGAGCATTTCGTGTAGTTGCTGCTGTGGCTCTTGGGGCCTCTGGGATGGGAAAGGCTCGTTTTTTAAGCGTCGTGCAGCATTTCACCTTAAGGAGCCCACAAGGCGTTTTTAGCTCCCTACACTGTAAAAGCTTTCAAACCTCCGACCCGCCTCTGCTACATGATCAATATTGCAGATGCCGAAACGCATGAATGTCTGTGAATGCATTTATTGGGGGCAATCTTGAGGAGTGTTTGAGTGTGTGCAACGTCTCCAGTGGGCTGCCCCCTAAATGTGCGTCTTTCGCCTCACATATATGAGTGAATGTTTTCGCACAAACCTAGCTGTGGTAGCTTTATTTGCTTTTTGCAAACAGTTGCTCCATAGTGCCCAATTAGGTGTTTGCATTGGCTGGAATGAAAGACTAGTTGTCAAACATATTATATTTTTGTACGTTAATATAGTAGCTTCACTGAAATAGTTGCTGTCTATAATTTGTTTTATTCTAAATTGGTCTTTCCCTCAGACAAACTCATTTAATATACAGACGAACACCCCTTCACCAGATTCTTCAATTAATTATGCACATTTCAAGTGTGTTCGCCATTACTGTCTCTTTATATGAGACACATTTAATGTTTTAATAGAGGAGACAGGCTTTCTGTCAGGGATTTTTCTTGTTGTGACTGATACTATGGTGTATAGAAAGTACAGCGGTAGTTAATCGTCCCATTCGTGAGACTAAGTGATGGAAATGTCTCCTCATCTAGAAACTGCTTTAGTGAGGGAATTGTAATTTGAATTTGAGAGTACAAACAACTATGAAAAATATGAAAAAAATATGAATCAGCTATCAGTTTTTTTCTATGCAATAACAATGAATGTGGATTTCAAACTTCTAAAAGGAAACAAAAACACTATAAACATCATAAAAGCAGCTTAGATGACTTCATCCTATTTAGCCACACAATAGCTTTGTGTGATGAACAAACCAAAAAGTTGTTGTTCATCTCTTGGAATATAGCATACAAGATTCCCTGATCCTCATTCTCTCATTCTTTAAAAATTTAAAAATTCATTTGTGTGAATTTTTAAGTGTGAGCAAATAATATGTTTTTGGAACAAGTTAATAATGACTGAATTCTACATTTAACATTTTAAAACAAATTTTAAGATGATATATTTGCAGATCACAGGGAAATTTTTTTTTTACAGTGAACTGATTTTCACTGTAGCTGATATCCTATGTATTTCTGAAATTTGCTCAGATGATCTTACAGTGCATCAGGTACATTCTGTAAATAGTTCAAATATTATAACCTAAAAAAAGAGCGGTGGATTTCATGTAATGGCTGACTAGTGTCCGTGTGTTATGTGTGTGTATTGGCATGGTGTTGAGATGTGTGTGTGCCTCTAAAGGCTGTGATATGACAGGGGTTAGATGCTGATAAGGTCAGTACAAACCCCCTTCTTTAGTTCTCTTTCAGCACCTGGAGTACCGGCTCGCTGTGGAAAACACTGATCACAGAAATACCTGACATAGAGACTCCAGTAAAGAGGTTTGTGAGTGATTTCTGATTAAGTTCTGTTAACAACATGGCCAACCTGACTTGAACTATCAACTTGAACTATATCCATTGTCATCTGTAATCTTTTATGTTGTACCTTTTTTTAAGTTAACTTTGAATGCCTAAATTAAAAGTGTCAAATAATTTTGTTTTCCATTTATTTGGGAAAACTCCATATCAATGATTAAAGAAAAATTGTATTCGAGTGAGTGCTTCAGCAAACAACAGAAACACTGACATAGCAAGCAGCATATTTGAAAATAGAAATGAGCTCTTCACAAGTTCTGACAATTTCTAAGTTATGTGTCAGCACTTAGGAATAACTAAATCCATTAAAGGATATCTAAATGGGGATAAGAAGGAAGGACTAATCTAGTCAAAATCACTGTGGACCTCGCCAACGATTACCCAGGAATTTCTCCATTGGAAGTGTTGAGGGACGACGCCAATATTCATGTTATCGGCCTTTTGTGTATACCGGACACTGAGAGAGAGCTGAAAAGACGCTCAAGCTGGGCTGTGTTTTCCCAGACCAGAAATTACACTAATCTCTATAAACATGGTTGACAGATAAAACCATCTTCTCTTTGAAAAATGGTGCATTTCATCATAACATTACAAAGGAAAACTGAATGACAGATTTAGAAATGCCTTCATGATTTGTGAGTATTAACTTAACACCCTGAAGTTTTAAATTCATTCAAAATGGAAAGCGGAAAAAAATCAAAGCAAAGAAAAATTTATATGTACCCCCACGAATGTATGTTGAATGCCCTTTTGCAGGGCACCGACTGAAACAAAATACCATCATATTCCCAAAGCAAAGGGAACATAGATTACGGATTGCATGGTGATGGACATTCTTCGACGACTCCGCTTTATAACAGCAATAGATTTCAGATGAGGATCAACACTTTGAAACCCAATCGACGGCCCGGGGGCTGAGCTCTGCTATAGAGGGAAGCGAGCAAAACCGAGTGGGAGAAGTTGGGAAAGAAAAAGGGATTGAGGTCATCGGTAACATTTACAAATTGAATGTGTGATCAAAGTGTTAAGCCTGAATGGGGAAAAAATGAGGGGGGGTCTAGACAGACAAGGTGTGGACCCCAAATGTTATTCATTAGGATTTCCTTTTCCTCCCATTTCTCTCTTTCTTTCTTGTGTGTGCTTTCTGCTCTTCTTCGTGCCAATCTGTGACTGATTTGAGCGTCTGGTGCTGGAGGAGACGGTCGCCAGGGGGAAACGGGATCCTGACGGGGCTGAGCGGGACTGAAAAAGCCTGGAGCAGAGAGAAAGCGACCGGGCCCCTTCACATTAGTTTAAACTGACACCTCTGCTCACCTCAACGGAGGCGGCACTGAAACTCATACCGCTGCCAGCCGGATTCACAAACCTGGTTGTGCGTGACTCTGGTTTGGAAGACCGCTGCTATGGTTTCCTATGCGGGCGATTCAA
Organism: Sinocyclocheilus grahami; assembly: GCF_001515645.1. Taxonomy (NCBI): domain Eukaryota; kingdom Metazoa; phylum Chordata; class Actinopteri; order Cypriniformes; family Cyprinidae; genus Sinocyclocheilus; species Sinocyclocheilus grahami. The sequence continues at coordinate 415,694 of NW_015505750.1, forward strand.
CATCAGGTTTTAAACACAATAAACATCGGTGTATTCCTGGGTTTAATATTGCAGCAGGTTGAAGAGCTAATATTTCATTAAGTATGAAATAGGTTTACCATGAGCTTGGACTCAAAGGCCAAATATGTCAAAAACTAGCGTAGGAGGATTAGCGAGAAGGGCTTTCAAACTGTAAAACTGAGTATTTTATTGAATAAAGCTGTGATTGAAGCATTAACAATGCAAAGTATAAAAACTAGAGTTGATTTGGAAGGAACAACATGAGTGGATATTTTATCTAAAAACTGTTGTTGTCCATACAAAAAATGGTTCCAAACAACAGTTTTCGGGTGAAAAATCAAACGCTATGAGACATTTCAGCGTAATATAAATTGAAATGTCTTACCAAGAGAAATATTTCCTTTCACCTTCAGTCGGGTCAGAGGTTGCAGCAGTGATATCTCCACCTTCACACCCTTTAAATGAATATGAAACACCAAATTGACCATGGCTCACCCCTGAAAGTGCTCCTTGGACCTACAATTCCTATCTTCAAAGCTGACAAACTTCCTGTGCTTGGCCCCCTGGTTGTGACCACCCCAAGGTGAAGGGAGGGGGGCAGCGAATTGCTCAAGAGTGAAGCAGTGGAGGAAGGGGAAGATTTTGGCCCGCAGTAACTATTAGCCCTAATTGCTGGATGGGTGAAGGCCTTTGAAGGCACAGTATTTGTCCCAGGGCCTTTAATGCTGATGAATGCAAAGGTTTCTTTGAGTTGTCATTGGCAATTGAGTTGGAATCAATATTTACAAAACAGATACACTACTCCGGACGTAGAGCTGGATGCTAAAGTGTTTAAATATGTGGAGGCAGAGCTTATGAGTAATTGCCATGAAGTTGACACTACTTTTTTTTGTTTTAAATGCTTTCATGAATGTGTGATGAAGTACATTTAAATATATTAGTGTTTGAGGCATTTGAGAAGTTTATGAGAATCTGAATGCAACTTGGCTGTGAAAGTAAGCAATACAATTTATGATCAGTCTCAACAATCTCATACACTGGACAGACCCGCAATAATTAGACTTATGGTTACCTTTAAAAGGCACTGGGTTAATTTGTCCTAAATTAGGCATAGGAAGAAACAACCTCCCGCTGACTTTTCTGCTTTTAATCTTAACGGTCTGAAATTGATTCAAGCTGATAAATTTGTGATCGTTTATGATTGATTAGGCCGCAGCCAGGAAGAGAAAGGGCTGGCGTCAAATTCACATTTCGTGGAAAACCAGGCACCCTGCATCCATCCATTATCATCCCTCCATTCTCCAGGGAGGGAGGAGGGACATGTAGAGAAATGAAAGTCAACAGCGGTGTTTAACATCCATCGAAACAGATGCCTCTTTATTAGGGCTTGGTTCAAAGCCAAAATGGCCACCAGTTGCTGGAGGCAGTGCATTATGGGATGAGGACAGAGGGCAGGTACTGTGTGGGGTGATTAAGGCACTGAATAAGCAGCATAATAACGCAGAGAGTTTCCCAGCACTTGCACAGTCAAAACAGAAACATGTGGGCTAATGTTAGGGTTTCAAACCCCTGGCCATATCGCTGACACTACAGAGATCAAGGTAGGCACAGCGCTAAATCATAAACATGTTGCAGGAGATTCCCTTGGGATGTCACGGAAACTATGGATAGTCTTAATCACTGTGTTTAAAGCCTTAACAACAAGACAGAATCTGACTCCAGAAGAATCTTTTTGAAGCATATTTGCAAGTACATTTGACACTTTTTTTTAATGCATAAAAACAAGAAATCTTTTCATTTTTTTATTGTACATCTCTTCACAAACTTCACAATGCATAATTAAAATATACTCTCCAATATAGTAAATATTATTCTATACTTCCTAACCCTATAAAATCACATGCTGTGTCCTTTCAGAGTGAGTTCATTTAAAATGTTGTGATTTTACATTAAGCAGCCCGTTAACATTTTGAATATTTAATTACAATTATCATAGCCCATATGGTTAGTCTTCTCTGGTCTTCAGAAAGACATCGCTGGCAGACAGAAAGGAAAAGCACTATATAAACTCACTTCACTTCAGAGGTGCCACCACTGATTAAAAATGAATTCCATATTTTAGATGATCATGTTCTTGAGTTTTGCTTTTTGGCAAATTGCATACCAACCAGCTACAATATATTGTCTCGATTAAGTGTGCTGGGACAAAACTATTAATACAGGAAAGTAAAATATTAACCAGCTACTGATAACAAACCAAAGTTATTATACTGTACCTTTTATGCATAATTTTGTTCCCCAGTTGTTTTCTCCAGTCTTAGTTAATTTAGTTAAACACAGTAATATTTCTTTTTTGCCTAATTGCACAAGCAATATAAGTTGCATCAGCTTTACTCACGCTGCACTCTCCCTTTACATTTTTCATTTAGTCACAGCTAAATTATACCAATGACACAAAAAGACTACAGTAAGAGAGGGTACATTACAGCCAGCGCATAAATGTCTAAGTGCGTCAGGAGTAAAACAACACATTTCACAGGGTCAGGTTTTGCCTATAAAGATTCTGAAACATGAAAACAAATACACTGTTGGATCTCCATGAGGAAAACAGCTTGATAAATATTCAAATTAATGTCTTAATGAAAATCTAAAAATGCAAAAAGCTTAAGGGTAAAGGAACAGAAAATATCTTTTGTTCAAGGTAAAAATGAAAAGTCGCCACCATGATAGAAAACATATGTGTTGCATCTCAGCTGTGTAAAAAAAAAATAGAAAAAAAAAATTGTAAGGATGGTAAAAGACATATTATACATGAAATCATGAGTCAACGGAGACAATGAAAGGCAAAAGCAATGGAAACCAGGCGAGTGACATAGTTGGACTGAGATAGCAGAATCTGAACTGATGTGGTCAAACTCAGCACATGCATTGTAATAAGAGTCAACAGCTCTTTTTTTAGTTTGTGTTGAGTGCATATGTGATTTTTTTCTCTTTGAGACACTTTAGACATGGAGTTGTCAGCAAAAACAAGAAAATAAAAACAAACAAATAAAAAAAAAAGATAAAAACAGTTAAATCTTAGTTCAAAATAGTTATGCCACACTGTAAAAAAGTGTCATTTTTAAAGAAAAATACTGTAAAAATTCTACAGTAAAAACATTTTAATTGGTTAACTGTAAGTTACATTACCATATACTGTGAAAAATGTCAAATGGTTTAATATTTCATTACATGTCATTAAATTGTAAAAATACTGTCAAATTTATGGTTTTTGCAAGATTAATTTACGCCGAAAAACAAAAAAAGGAGATTCCCAGAAGTCTTTGTGTGACTTACCACATATGATTATATTTTATATAAATAATTTTGTTTCTTTTCATTTTTGTTTTCAGTAATGTACATCAGAGTGTTTTGTGTCATTTATGTGTGGTTTATGTTTAGTTTATTTATTTATTTATTTATTTATTTATGCTTTGCTGTATTTTAATGTCATATGTTACTGGTCTAACATATGACATATATTACTTTCATGTCATATTTTACTTTTGGCCATGATTTATGGACAGGGCTTATGATGAACTCCAATTCATCATGTAGCTTTCGATTGTGCTCGTCTGTATTATTATCGTGGTTATCAGTACATTTTAAGATAAAAGGCAGATTTTGGTTGTTTGTAGATAGGTATATTAACATTATTTCACTTAATGAAACAATGATACAGTCCAGTAATACCAGTAATTAAGAATGATGTTTTCATGCACCCTCATAATGTGATTATAATGAAATTTAGGCCATATTTTGATTAAACTGTACATGTAATCACAAAACCTCAATCAAACTGATGTGTTTAAGCTCATATAATCCATAATTGTATTCAAATATGTAGCATATGCCACATTTTAATCACAATAAACAGGCATGTAAACGTTTTAATCACTGGCCAAAGTATGCTGAGACATACACGCATGAGGTGTGTTTTTCATACAACTTCATGAATGAACGCTGTGACATTCGGAAGTTTTCCCTCCACTCCAAATCACTGAATTTTATCAACACAACTCGCTGGCATCAATCTCTGCTCCTTATTTTCAGAGACGGCGAAGAACATGTTGGCAGCACAAGCAACCTCAGTTGCAGCGGCATTACTATCACATTTCGATGTTCGTCACGGCTCCGAATAAATATTCAGTGCATCCGTGGTTTACATTTAATGTAAGTAGATTAAAACAGTTGTTAGTAACACTCCTACTGTACGGTATGTGGGATCATCATTTGTGCAGTGCATTGGGGTATGAATATAATTGCCTAAAAAAGAACCAAACTTCTTAGTGAAAAATCCAAATAATGAAAATTGCATGTAAACAGGAGTGAAGAGTTTTGCTTGTGTCATTGTCACAGTAATTTTTAGGAGTGAATTTCTGACAACCACAGCTGCCAGTTTATACCGTATATTTAACAGGATATTTTTTACAATGCATCCATTTTAAAAACATCAGTTATCCCTCTCTCCACCTCAATGTCTGTCTACAGTTCTCTTGCCCCATGAGACACATGCAGCATTTCTAGCAGACACTTGGTGTGAGTTACGCCATGAATAAACTCACTAAATAAAAAATAATCCCAATCTGATCCACTTTCACTCACTAAACCTTTTCATCCAATCTGGGTTGCCATGGGGATGACCAATTGCATATCGTATGCATGCCTGAGCTTGGGCAAGCTCAGAGCGCAACACAGAAATGTGTTCTACTCAAAGTGCTAATTTTACATACTTAATGCCAGACACAGCCATTTCCACATGAGAGGGAGATGGAGAACAAGAGAAAGAGAGAATAAAAGACTGATCGTGTTTGAGTGTCAAAGTACTCGTCTTATGATTCTATTGCAGCACTCTGTGTCTTTTTTTGCCACTTATGGTACTTCATTTTTAGCCTGTTCCATTCCTAGAAAATTATATTTCTTTTGACTTGTGCCATTTAAGAAGCATAACCTCTGAGATTTAAGGAGGAAGAAAGCAGTTCAGCCGAAATGGATCCAATCACATCCACTACAAAACCTCAAATGGTAACTTGAAATAAACACAGAAATGAACTTCAACATATTTTGATGAACTGTACTGCCTCGGCTTTCATGGTTGATTAGGGCGATTAGTGGATTTAACAATGTTATTTTAGGGGAGGTAAAGTGGGCTAAATGAGATGAGTGTAGTGAGGTCGAAAACGTAGGGGCTGGTCCCAGTTCTCACTGCAAGGAGTTTGGGTGGTACAGAGCCAGTTAATGTGTGTTATTATCTCTATTCCAGCTGGGGCCTGACTTTCTCTTCCCCTCTCTCTGCATCTGTGCCTTATTCATACACACACATTTGTTTTACAATGATGGTGGAGAATTTTCAGACTTCTACGGTTTTATAACATGATGATATTTTTTATCCCCTATCCTAAAATTAACCCTCACAGAAACACTTACTGCATTTTCATATTTTCATTAAAAGGGACAGTTAACCCTCCAAAATTAAATTGTCAACATTTACTTATCCTCATACCATTCCAAACTTCTATGACTTTCTTTCTGAACATTTAGAATGTTTAAGTCCAAACAACATAGGACCTCATTCACATTAATTTATGGACAAAAAGCACTGATTCCTTTTTCCAAAAAAAAATTTTTTTCTATTCCACAGAAGAAAGTCATACAGGTTTGAAATAGCATGAGAGTGAGTAAATGATGACAGATCCATTGCTTTAAGACATTATTTTAAAGTTTAATAAGCCGTTTTCCTCATGGAGACTCTGCTGGTCCCTCAATGTAGCTGATTTCAAATTTTACTATCCTTCCAAGGACTAAAAGTAGGCTAAATCTGACCCACACATGTACAGACAAACACACTAAGGAGGTATTTACACAACACCGTTTTCAACTAATAACGTGAAACTTTTTATGCTTTTTTGGAAGTTTGTTTAGATGACAACGGTGTTTTGTGAAATCGCAATTGAAAATGCAAACTATTGAAAACATGTTTTAGAGTTCAAGTTTTTGAAATTATACCGATATCCTCTCTGTGTAAACTACAAAACGCAAATTTGTGAAAACAGTGACATTTTGTGCAATGTTCAAGTAGTGTTTCTTTACAAATGGCATTGCCAACTACTGGCCTGGCAAGCATAATACAGTTTTTTGCAGATCCGTGTAAACGGGGAGCATCTGTACATGAAAAAGGCAAATGAAAATGTTTCTGTTTTTATTTCATCATTGCCGTGTAAACATACCCTAAGTGCTTGTGTCTTAGTAGAAACACCTAAGTGATTTTCTTGTGAGTAATGAGTAAAAATGAGGAACATGGTTCAGAAAATAATATCAGAAATGTCAGAATCACCTCACATTTTGCACTAATGTCTAAATGTAAAACCTGATAAGTATATTTAGGAACAGTCTGCTGTATTAATTAGCTAGTTTCAAAACAGGTAATGCATTAATGGTAAAAGCCAAAAACATAATTGTGTGTGTTCAGACTAATGTAAAAAACAGCATGTGTTTCTGCACTCTTGCACGGACAGTACGGCTGTGTACAGATGCACAGATAGTGCACTGTCTTACCCCTGTGTGATCATGCAGCCATGCGGCCGTCTACTTGTTCCTAAAAGGATGCCAACTGCTTTTATATGCGCAGTGGAGTCTGATTGGCTGATTGTTGAGCTCTTTGTTTTCTTTATACAAAGCACTGGAACTAAAAAGCTTTGGTATAAAACTAAATCAACATCTCTTTCCTGGACGAACATCTGTGCACCCAGACTAATTCAAAGCGGCTAATTGTGACAAAAGTAACAGGACATTTAAAGTACCAAGCCTGAGTTAAGCAATCCCAAAATGTTCCCAGTGTTAACTCTCATAAGAGCATTGTATTTGTACTCCTTCTCAACCAAAACCCACCTAAATAGCATTATTTTAATGGTTTAATGTGTATATTTCACTCTCTAAACACACTTGCACTCTCCTCACCTTTGGATAGGTTTGCACTTGTTTAAATATCCCTCTTTTCTCCATTTCAAAGCTTAGCATGGTGACTTTACACCACATGAATTTCAACTGCAGTGTAATTAGCTCACTATGTACTAGCAAAAGATCATCTGGAGATTTTCTGCTAGCTTATGGGTCACATGCAGGGAATTGGAGGAGTTAGAGTCTGAAAGGTGCTGGAATATGCTTTGCATGCTCTAAGTTCTGCGAGTGATTTGATACTTTTATTCAATGTCTGCGTAATGGGCAGTAAAGAGATGGAATGTAATATAGTTGTGTAACACTGTGTATCTGTAGTAATATTACAGAGCCGTCATAAACATTGTTTACACAGCAATGCTTATTTTACAACACTTCCACTTTGTGCATTGCTCATATGTAGAGGCATCTAGGGATGAGTGATACCATTATTTTCACAAATAATATAAGTATTGCCAATACCTCTATTAAATAAAATGTTGTTGTGATTTCTAGAGATAGAATTTTGCCATTTAACATGTAAAACAAAATTAACATTAAATAGATATATTACTTATCAAATTATTATATGATAATATTATGATTGTTAGGGGGCTGACGAGACGTGAGACGTGTGGATCCATCTGCAAGCTTTTATTTAAGAGACGTGGTCATAACAGGCAGGGTCGAACAATGGCAAACAGGTATATGGTGGGCAAAACACAAGAATAGTCCTAGGGCTAGCGTAGGTCAACGATCGGCAGACAGAATCACAGGGGCGAGACTAGAGGGATAAATCCAGGAAAACAGGCAAAGATCAGAAACCGAGAAAACAAGCAAGGCAAGGCAAAACAAGGAAACACGGGCAGGAAAACAGAAACTAGGAATAATAACCGGCTAAGCAATACTCGGCAGAGAATGGTTGTTTGAGTGAGTGTTATATAGTGAGTGAGTGATATGAAACAGCTGTGTGCAATCAGTGCAGTGTGCAATCAGTGCAATGAATGATGGGATATGTAGTCTGGGGTGCTATGCAACAGTGTGTAGTGCGAGAGTCAATGAAAAAGATCTCTGGTGGTGATTGAACGGAAGTCCATGGACAGGATTCGTGACAATGATAATCTACTAGCCAACATTAAATGTCACATTACTGGAGTGGAAAAACTCCAGATGATGCTTTTTTTCTGTCAAGACCTCTGATAAGCACTACTGTGCTGTGACTGAATATTTCTGTAAGCTAATATTTTGAACATTACTGCTTGTGTTTGAAGTGTAAAGAGAAATATTTCATATCCTACTTTGAAGTTCATGATACATTCGTTTTTGTGCTTAAAAACATTTTAGGATTGATATTTTATGCAAGGATCGATATTCTTGGTACAACATTATGGCATAATGACATTTCGATCTGACCATCCATTTATTTATCCATTTATACCTGATCAGAACATTTTGGTTAAGTTAAAATAGTTTACTTGATTTTTTAAAGATAAGTTATAGATATTGTGAGATATTAAAAGAGCCCAAATCTATCAGACCCCAAAGATAAGTAATTCTATCCACTTGAAGTTATGATAAAACAAAAGTATCAACAAATCTTGTCTTCCATACTGCAATGTACATCCGAGAGTAAAATTAATAAACGCAAGCTTGCAGTCGACTGTGGAGAGATGGTTTTAGCAGACTGAAATTTTGGAGAAGTCTGGCATATGTCAACAGAGGATCATTTTCATATTCACCTGAAGATCCAGTTATGTCATTTTGATTAAACGTTACAAGGTCACATTAGGATGAAAAAAAGAAACATAGATGGATGAATTGTTCGCAATAAGATCTATAACATGCATTTACAAAACAGAGGCTGACTTTAACATCCAAAAGAGCAGCTTGAGGAAATACTTTACACTTTTCACACAGAGCAGAGCAATCAGGCAGACAGATGTTTGACAGCTGAGTGTCTTGGAGCTCAGAGAGGCGCTTGCTACATGCATGGCAGGACTGTTTCTGGAACTCAAAGTGATGCACACAGACAGAAAACGGCAACAGAGGGAAAAAAGCCCCGCTGCCTGTGTACTGCAGCTTGATTCATCAGTTAAATCATCTATATAACAGCCAGAGCAAGAGAGAGAGAGAATGAGAAGCTTGCAGAGTGAAGAGGTGAAAAAGAATAGATAAAAAAAGCAGCAAACAATTACACAGTCATAGTGTCATGTGACTTTTATTACGCCATCACACTGATTTCCATTCAGGTAAGTTGTTTTCCAACAGACAACCAATCATAAACTGTCCCAGTGTTCACCTACAGTCACAGAAACTTTAACTCTCACCAACTTTATGCGTCAACCGCCTTTCAACTTCTATACAGTGTAAATCTATGTAAAAAATAAAGCTAGAGGAAGAAGAACAGTAATATTTATAACACAATTATAGACAGGAAAAAAAACATACGAAAAGTAATATCTGAGTAGATGAGGCTAGATTATAGAGTAATATATGGCAACAAAATGGCCTGTTTTCAATATTATCACAATTTTTGCAGGCCAGAGAAAGAACAAACATGCATATGGGATATGAATCTTAGTGGAGTGAAAAATTGTCAGGGTTGCTTCAGTTAAAGTGAAGACATTCCTTAAGGCTCACCCCCATTACTAACATGAAGTGTAACAGAATCCTGCTGAAGACGTAGCTGAGAATCTTCTCTAGTCTGACCTGAATGGATACTATTGTGCACACCTGAAAGAAACAATCAGATAACTGATTCGCTCTATCATTCACTGATGTGTAGACAATGGCCTCATGAAGAAACGTCAGTCTGTCACTTAACTTTAATATCCTAAAACCATCTTATTTGTTGAAAAATAAATCATAATTCAATTTAATCACTAAATAACCGGCAAGCCTCTCAATCAATAGTTCTTTTGATGGGCTAGTTTGAACATTAGACATACGATGACAACTAAATCCAGAATCATAATCCTTGCTGACAGGAAATTATAAATCCCCCAACATAACAATACTTTCAGGCAGCTATTTTACAAACATGCTGCCTTCAACCATCTTTATTTCTTATTCTCTGGGCCGAAGCACTTAAAAAGTGAGTGTGCAGTAATGGATGGACTAGTTCCTGTGAGTTATGTAAGATAAATATGTGAAGTGGAGAGATGCAGGAACACTACATGCCTGAGGGCAGTATCTAATTGAATTGCATTTACTTCACTTGTCCAGGCGTATGCCTGAGATACACAAATACACACACACACATACTCAGGAAAAAAAATCGGAACTGTTTTAACCAAATGGTGCGGTTATATGAGGATGAAATGAATGCAATGGAGAAGGGAAGATAGGAAGAAAGAGAGAAGGCAGAGAGAGAAATAAATAGAGGCTTCACACAAATGCTGCCGCTTTATAAGGCCAATGACAGAGAAATGCCACTGAGGATGGAGCCCTGCGATGGTCTTTTGGGAAATAGCCATGCTTCATCTGTAAAGACTGAGGTCATATGACATTTACACTCAGAGTCATTCAAACCGCATTTCCCATTGCCATCCAGCAATCCATGAAATCTGTTTTTGAGCAAAAATTAGAGTAGCAGTTGAAGCATGGCTAGTATCTGACAAAATAAAAAAATTATAATAAAATCTAAAAATCTGTATAATAATTAGTTTTAGGAACAATAAATGTATTTTAGGCATTTCAACTGCTCAAAAATATTTACCCTCATCTCAACGCCTCAAAGAATGGAAGTATTTTTTTCATGGGTATTTTTTTACATTTATTTAGTAGCCTCTCAAACTCAGCTTATGTGCTGTTGTCATCTCAGCAGCTTGAGTTAGGTTTTACGTTTGTTTCACTGGGTTTCAGTGGCCTTTGGGCATCTAAACCATTAAGCTATTCAGAGGAGTTAATGCACCTAGAATGAGTCACTGAATCACTGAGTTAACTTGACAAATGCACTTTGTGGCGGAGTACAAAAGATGAACACAGAGCACTCCTTTTCCTTAATAATATCACAAATTAAATCTAATGAAATAAAAAAAATAATAAAAAAAAATGTATATCTTGTAAACCAGGTGGATTTTACATAAGGAATTCATAGGAGTGTCAAAATGTTGCCAACAAATTGTGGCTGCAATAATAATCATATTCACCCAATATTCAGGACCTGCTAAGCATTTGTAACAGGGCTGACAAGACGTGAGACGTGCGGATCCATGTGCGAGCTTTATTTAGAACAGAAGAGGTCAGAAACACAGGCAGGGTCGAACAATGGCAAACAGGTATAATGAGGGCAAGACAGAAGAGTAATCAAAAACGGGCGTGGTCGATAAGCGGCTAACAATATCCAGAGGGCTTGACACGAGGGGTTATCCAATAACAATGCAAAGGTCCAGGCAGTGGCAAACAGTATCCAAACAGGGCAGGACGAGAGAGGTAATCCGAAGTACACAGGCAATAATCAGAAGACGAGGACACAGACAAGACAAGACAAGACAAGACAAGACAAGACTAGGCTAGGCTAGGCTAGGCTAGGCTAGGGCTAACGAAAGGAAACAGGCTCCGTAGAGTAGCTATCTCTAAGAGAGTGATAAACGCATACAATACTCTGCAGTGGAATGGGATCAGAGTGAGAGTTAAATAGGGGATGTGTGAGTGATAACAGCTGTGTGCAATCAGTGCTGTGCAATCAGCTGTGTGTGCGTCATCAGTGCAGTGGATGATGGGATATGTAGTCTGGGGTGATATGCAACAGTGTGTAGTGCGAGAGTCAATGAAATGGGAAGGGTGACCTCTGATGGCTAGCAGGTGGAAGTTCATGGACCGGATTCATGACAGCATTACATGAACTATTTCTATTATGTGCCCAACATTATATACTATTTCACAATGTGCCCATCTTCATTTTTAGGACATTCAGCAATACGGCATATGGTAGCTCATATGATAACCATTCAATATTCTAAAATTTACAACATGTTACAAGCAGAAAAGTGTATACCACTTAAATAGTAATAACATCATACATCACTTATTGGGAATGGATGAGGTAAAAGCACAAGAAGTGCAATCAGTCAGCCAATAAATCTTTAAGACAGCTTACAACAGAATAATTCTGTGTCTGGTTGAACTGAACTTAAAACACTTGGGAAATACTTGAGAAAATATCATCAGAGCCTCAGTTAAATAATCCCATAACAAAAGATAAGGAGAAATTCCAGGAACTTATTTTTTCTCCTTAAACCAACTACATCTCGGGGACTACAGACCGTTAAAAAGAAATCATAACAAACACAGAGAAAAAGAAGGGGAAATGTAAACAAACACTGCTGGTTGAAACTATGACTATGAAAAGCCTTAAGCTGTCAGATTACCTTAGGGGTCAGAGCTTTAACTACACATGCTTTGTGTTGGATGACCTGTGAACGTCAAGCCTCTACAGCCAAAATCAAATAAAACAATACCCACATTTCTGAGAAATCAGAGAAATTTCACTAAGCACTCTTGATGGCCATTGTGATTTAAGGATGTGTAACCACCAATGTGTTTTTGACTAAATTGACTTGCACACACACACACACACACACACACACACCACCCGAAACCATCACAAGCACCTCTTGCTCTCTTTTGTGTTGGAGACAGTAACATAACAAAGCCTTGGCATAACTAAACCTGTCTCTGTTAAGCCTCAGGAGGTCTGAACAATACAAGATCACAGTGTGTGTGGTCAGAACCATGGTGTTCTATTTCTGTTCGTGGTTGGTGTCTAAACACACATCTGTGCAAGTGACCGTTTGCATGTACAGGTGCTTGCATGTGTTTCCGTACTTAAGTTTTACAACACAATTTTAATAATGTATATATTAAAAGAGACCTGTGAATTTAACACTTTGAGTTAATTCATTTATTCTATGTAAATTAGGATGACCAGATGCCGCTGTTTTCCAGAGTCCTAGGCTGCGTTTCGCAAAAGCATCGAAAGCTAAGTTGATCGTAGAGACCACTGGTTGGCAATGGGTCTACCATTCATTGTATTGTATACAATTTTAACGAAATTCACATGACGAAATTCAAGCTTAAAGTAGCGTTTAAATCCAAAACTTGTGAGTCAACTGGTACCTTCCATTCTAACTCTGATCTCCTCGCACATTAATTTTTGTAGTCTCCACCTTCTTCAATTTCCATTGCCTTCTTTGAGTAGTCCTTAAGAGCAACCGCCCATCTGTGAGTGTTGCCAACTAGTGGATCAGCATGTTAGTGTAGTCAATTTCAGGCACGTGCACAGAGAGTTTAGGATGCTTTTGGCGAGTAGAAGCCAAACGCACAAGAATAGAAAAGGGATCGCAAAATGCGTTGAATGTGTAAATATTATAAATAAAAAATAGCCCAGATGATGTGCGAACACCCGCCACTTCCGACACATTTACAAACTCAATAGCAATGTATAGACATTAGTACCACATTTACAATACCCCTAACTTCATGTCTTAAAATGGCTTGAAAGAGTTACTACACCCTTACCTTATTTAGTAGGCTTATATGCAAATCCATAAATAAGCTATGATAAAGAGTCCCCTCCTCCACTCAATCACTCCAGCATGCACCTGCTCCACTTTCACATAGTTAACGGAAGTAGTAAACGTTACGCAATGGCAAGTGGCAATACTGGATAAATGGTTATCGCAGAGTGACTAGAAAATCTATTGAAATTATTGCCTAGAAAGCGTGCAAAATTAATCACAATCTTAAGTTCCATTACAATTAATGAAGCTCTACATTGCACAGTTAAAGGGGTCATATGATGCTATTTAAATTTTTCCTTTCTCTTTGGAGTGTTACAAGCTCTTGGTGCATAAAGAAGATCTGTAAAGTTGCAAAGACTAAAGTTTCAAGTCCAAAGAGATATTCTTTATAAAAGTTAAGAGTCAGCCACGCCTACCTAAAACTGCTCGTTCTAACAGGCCCCCACATGTCTACGTCACTATCTGGGAAGATTTGCATAACGCGGCCCAAATGTTCACGCAAAGAAAGAAGGCGTAACTTTTATTCTCGCTGTAGTTTTGTTGTTGCCGCCGCCATGTTGTAAAGACGCTGTGTGCTTCGTTGTGAAAGCGAAACTACTTTGTTTGGTCTTCCAAAAGAGGACAATATCTGCTTCGTCATGCCTGGAGCTGATCCGTGCTGGTTGCTGAGGAAATACTACAACTTTGCGCGTGTATCGCCGGATCGGCTTTCACCGTGGACGAAGCGGAGTCCAGCCCAGAGTCGTCACATGTGGTTGGTGCAAGCCCGCCGGACACTCCTTCATCGAAATCGCCAGCCGCGCCGTTCTCAAGCCCACCCGCCTCTGCTCACTCTAACCCTCCGGTCGTTCCTCATGCTAGCCTCCGGCCTCTGCTCACTGTAGGCCGCCGTGTGTGACGCTGTTTCGTTGTGAAAGCGAAACTACACTCTTAAAAATAAAGGTGCTTCAAAAGGTTCTTCAAGCGATGCCATAGAAGAACCATTTTTGGTTCCACAAAGAACCATTCAGTCAAAGGTTCTTTAAAGAACCACCTCTTTCTTACCTTTTTGTAATCTGAAGAACCTTCTTTCGCCCCAAAGAACCTTTTGTGAAACAGAAAGGTTTTTCAGATGTTAAAGGTTCTTTATGGAACCATTTAGACAAAAAGGTTCTTCTATGGCATCGTGAAGCACCTTTATTTTTAAGAGTGTACTTTGTTTGGTCTTCCAAAAATGGACACGACTAGAAATCAGTGGTTAAGTTGTATTTACAACACTGTTCCAGAACACTTCAACCCAAATATTCAGATGTGTGCAGCGAATTTTATGTAGGACTATTTCCTGATCCTGGGAGAGTAGACTACAATGCCGGCTGTTCTGACTCAAAGACTGTAAGTACGTTTTTTTATATTTAAAGAGTTTCTATATTTTATATATTTAAAGCGAGTTTTTTGGGCAGTGTAGAGTAGGGCTTGTTGTTTGTCTATCACAAATGCAGACATTACGCAATGCGTAAAAAGACAGTATAAGTAGTTATAAAAGACATTATAATCCATAATTATGTCCCCACTGGATGCAACGAATGCCTCGTTTATAATGGGTTTTTATGTTTTTGAATCATCGCTCTGGCCGGACAGGGCATCATCACAATATGGTGAGGGTCGTAACATTTCCGTCTCACGCTTGAGGTATTCGGCCAATCACAACACACTGGATAGCTGGCCAATCACAGCCCACCTCGCTTTTTCAGACCGATGAGCTTTGTAAAAATCGATGCGTTTCAGAAAAGCGGGGCATAGAGGAGAAACAATAATGTACAGTATGTGGAAAATGTTTTTTGAACCTTAAACCGCATAAATGCATTTCATTACACCAAATACACAAAATAATGTTCTTTTTAGCAACATCATATGACCCCTTTAATGTCTTACTTACATCTCATCTACACTTTGTTTGTTATATTGAGAGGATTCGTGAGTGTGCAGAACTGAGCACTGAAACAAAACGCTGCCGTTTTGAGCGGTGTGTGGATTCTAACTTAAAAACATTGCTCAACGCTGCAAAAATAAGATATTAATAAAATGAAAAGATGATAATAATAATATGAAAAGCCATGACCCCGCAAATTGATGCCATTGGTTACATAGAAACAGGGGCCATTTTAAACTGCATGAGACTGTCTTTGTACACTGCGGTTTACCAAGAAATGCTCAGCAATGGTGTCGACTGATGAATTTGCACATGGTTTGTCTTTAAGCATATTAAAAACACTAGACAAACATGTAAACAACATTTAAAAAAAATTATTTTCAACACAAGGGGTCTTTAATATTTGACTGGAATTAAGACGAGGTTGTGAGGGATATAAGTCAAAGTCCCTTTAAGGCAAGTCATTTCACTTGGCTGCCATCTTTGAAACGCCTCTCAGGCCACTATATTCAGTCATGCAAGTACATACAGATCCTGTCTCAATGAATAGGAAAACATTAATTTCTCCGAAGCTGTTCACCAAGCAAACAATTTAATTTCATATTTTAATTCATCAATGAAATCTGACAACAACTGTCTCATAAGTTTTGCTCAAATAGTGTTTAAAAAAGCCTATTTTTCAGGCTGGGCCAGCCAATGCATGTGTGCCGTCCTAAGCATGTGTCTCAGAAGTGCACATTTTCCTATTCATGAGTAATATGAGTGCATCTTTGTACAGCCTATCTAGAGTCTTTGACGCTGCTTTGAACAGTTTTGACAGTTGTGTGTTTCAAAAATTATGTGATCTCGGACCTCGGTGCGTGCAGTTGTAAAGTTTATCCCTTACAGCCTTGATTTATGTGATAAATTGTGACTATCAGCATGACTTTCTGTCCATTGAAATTCTAATCGACTATCAGTCATGATTAGAACACTTGTCTCTCAGTGTGAATTTGTATTTGTGCATATGTGTCTATTACAGTGTGTATTAGCTCTGCATTACAGTTCAACTGGACCTTCACTGACGCTGAGAGAGGGGACCCAGAGAGAGACAGAGAAGGCCCTTGTAATTACTGCCACTGAGTAGCAGGACTCAATTGAAGACGACACTGGACCTTTATTACAAAATCAAGTGCTGTTTTTGCAAATTATGCTGGTTTGGCTGAACACAATGAATCAGACCCATTGAGACTTAAATCATTCACAAAGTGCAAAGGGCTCACCTTCTGCAAACTCTGCCCTGAACAATAGCCGCTTTTCTTTTCTTTTTCTCCTTTTACACAGGGTGGGGAGAGAGTTTTCAGACGTTGAACAAACCACGTCTGAGTGACTGGAGTTAGGAAAGCTACTGTGATGTGAGGAATTCGGGCTCAGATCCAGACTTTTCAACATTTGCTTATACAGAGAATAATGTCCTTGCTCAGGAAGATTATAATGAAAAAGAAAATAGTTGACATATAATTGTTTAATTATATACATTTACAAAACTCACATATTTAATATATTTAATTAACATATTTAATGATAACAAATAAAAAATAAAAAAATTTTGATATTGTCATTTTATATTTAATTTCTAAAGCTGAATCAAAGCTGACTTGCATGTGAGATATTACTTATTTCTGTCTTATTATATTAATAAAACATGCTATGGTAATGTTCTCAATGTATTTCTGAAATATTCTTTATGTTTATTGTTAACAGTATGGATCTCTACAAAGACAGTGCTTGTTATACAAGATATTATACAACTTTTTTTATACATGTTAGTGATTTCAAGTATGTACTACATATTGCATGACTGGCCTAAAATTCAGAATATCCACTGAGCTGTAGTGAGGTCTGACTTTCTACCTGCAAGCAAACAGACATTAATTCAACATGGCGGCCTCTGCAACTTTCTCAGCCTCCCCAAGTAATTGGTGACCCCTGAACTCTGGCTCACATGGGGAAGCAGTGTGTGTGTGTGTGTGTGTGTGTGTGTGTGTGTGTGTGTGTGTGTGTGAGTGTGAGTGAGTGAGAGAGAGAGAGAGATTGAGAGATTTACGTATAACCGTCATTCACAGCTTTTTCATTAGCATGTGTGTGTGTGTGTGTGTGTGTGTGTGTGTGAGTGAGTGAGAGAGAGAGAGAGATTTTGAGCTCTACGTATAACCGTCATTCACAGCTTTTTCATTAGCAGACATAAGCAATCTAACTCTACTGTTATCAATAAATAAATAATCATATTTCAACAAAGCAAACGTAATGAAGTTTGCTATTATTAGATTATTAGCTAGTTTGGTGTGTTCATTTATCTCTAACTTTAATGAAAATATTTGACACTTTCCATGAATAGAAAAAAAAGAGTCTGAAACTTTATTTTTCTCTCTCTCTCTCTCACACTCTTTTCAACAACTGAGCAGTGAAATGAGGTGCTTAACCCTTAGAAAATGTTAAGTGTAAACCTCAGGAGCTCATATAAAAAAAACTATTTAAAAATGACATAGAAGCCATTTTCTTTCTCTTCACTTAATATAAGGTTTGCATTTTTAGCAGCCTGTTAGCAAAAACTGGAACATGTCTAAATACAAATTAAAACTTTGAATTTACTAAAAGTTTTATTAAAACTTTTTAAAATAAAACTATTTGAGGGCAATGCTAATTGTATTGTAAGATACAAAGAAAGAAAGAAAGCAGGCTGAAGTGAAGCCAAGAAAACTATAAGAATAATAATTATTATTATGTATTTATTTATTTATTTATTAAAGAGAGGTAAGGAGAAGAACTTTTTTTACCAGTCTTGTTCAACCTATACTGTTTAAAAACTCATGGCATAGGCTATTTAAATTACTTTTTTTATTTCTTAGAAAAAATGATTGGTTGCAGGTTTGTTATAAGCTGATAAATGGAAAGCTATGCTAACTCAGTTAAGCATTGTTCTGGTTATAGTCTTATACTGTCATGTAATAATACAATCATGCATACAGGGCTCAGTAACTTTCATGAAGCAAACAACAGTTCATATCACAACTGACTGATTTTAGAGCACCACAGTTGTTTTCTCTTAGGTGCACCAACTACTGAGTTCAGCAGAGAGTGAATGACAGGAACAGTGCCATTGTCTGTCAGACTTTAGCATAAGCAAGTTAGCGCTGATCTGTCTGAGCTGCTTATAGCACACTACACTCTCACTGTCGCTTTATGCTGTACAAATCAATTTGTCTCCACTGATGGAAAATAATTGCAAAGCAAACAAATTATCTCTGCCACATTGAGCACACCTCACCGCCGGGAAAGCGAGAAAGAAGAAAGCAGGAGAGCAAGAGAGCTCTTTTACATGGATGCATAGGCCTAAACCACGGATTCCACACTGATATGTTCCAACTGAAGCTGCATTGTTTGTGTACTGTAACTCCAATTATGGGGGGGAAAACAGTGAAGGGTTTGAAATACACAAAAATCAGATGGGAAAATAAAAACTGAGAAAGCAGAGATCAATCTAAAGTTGGAGAAAAAGTGAAAGAGAAAAAAAATTACAGTGTTTGATTTGTATGATATCATCATTATATGCTAGAAAGAGAGATAAAAATATATGACGTAGCAAATCAAGAAAAATAAATAAATAAATTAATTAATTAAAAAAATATATATATATATATATTATTCTGTTAGAAAACGTCTCAGAGACAAGCATGTGACAAACCAGTAAATGGGAATGAGCCATTTAGCTTGAGGATAAATGGGCAAACATTTAGTTCATTAGTTTTCTGGATGAATCATTTGTGGTCTCAGCTCTTACAAAGATGTTTTATTTAAGAAGCCACTGTATCATAAGAATGAATTGTGAGATGTAAAACAAAGCTACATAGTGCTTACAGAGTGGTCAATTATTGTTATTACATATTTTTGAGAACAAGTCAATGTCATTATATGCGAGATAAAAATATATGACGTAGCAAATCAAGAAAAATAAATTAATTAATTAATTAATTAAAAATATATATATATATATATATATTATTCTGTTAGAAAACGTCTCAGAGACAAGCATGTGACAAACCAGTAAATGGGAATGAGCCATTTAGCTTGAGGATAAATGGGCAAACATTTAGTTCATTAGTTTTCTGGATGAATCATTTGTGGTCTCAGCTCTTACAAAGATGTTTTATTTAAGAAGCCACTGTATCATAAGAATGAATTGTGAGATGTAAAACAAAGCTACATAGTGCTTACAGAGTGGTCAATTATTGTTATTACATATTTTTGAGAACAAGTCAATGTTATGTTTTTTTTTTAATTGTCTTTTCTTTTTTTTTCAATCACAAACAGATGGCCTTCCATTACAGTATATGGAGGAAATTTTGTTTCAGTATCAAAAGCAAAGTAATAATTTGAGCATAATCATTCAGATTGAGCACATTTATACTTGTTATATAAATAACATTGTATTTCTAAATTATAATAAAAAAATATACCATATTAAGGTATCATATTACACTATTAGTGGTTTCCTCTTGTATAAACTCAAGCTTTTGAGCATGTCTAAATAAAACCATACTGAGCTGTTAGGGTCGATTATCACTGTAACTTTTTAAACCACGTTGCGTTTTTGCTAGTACTCAGCAGCTTTGAGCTTGTGCCTATTTTTGTGTTTCTCGTTGAGTAAAAGGATATGTATCTATATATAAAGTTTAAAAAAAACATTTTTTTTTTAACTAGACTAAGGTTTATGCACAGGAAAGTCGTGATGGAAAATTGTTAACTATGAAGATCTGTTTAAACTGTGTGCTGTAAGAATGAGCAAAAAGTACATAAAAGCAAGACCTGCCAAAGCAACAAATAGATGTGGAAATATATGTACCAAATCTTGACCAGCATATGGAAAATTTTACCAGCCTATTCAGATAGTTGCTCTTTTTGTGATGGCAGTACAGGGGGGTGCCACATGTTCAAATGTCTTTCTTTTGGTCTGATGACAAACTTTAATTCACACGTGAAGTACATATGCCATGTAATTATTCCTGAGGGCGTGCTGTCAGACTACTAAGTGTAACTAAAAACTGCTGAAGATGAACTGGCTGCAGGAAAGACATGCAGTGGCTGTAGACTGTAGAACTTGACAAAGCAGTGTGAAAAGACACTTACAGAGGCGCCTTTGCTGTTGTACTTTGACCCCTCGCAGATTATTCTTCAGGCTAATGTGTCAAAATTGTTTGCTGCAATAAGAACAGGCAGTGTGATACGCTTCCACGGCACTTACAGCTGCGAGTTATGATGTTTGCTGAATATAAATTCCATCAGCATGTGTTTGGAGGTTGTGAAGCGATGCAGTCATATTACAGGCCATTAGAGACTTTCTTTACAAAGCCACTGGGACAGACACCTGCTCAGCTGTAAAGAATACTGTTGCAGCTGCGGTGTTATGACATCAGTTGTAGTCTACTTCAGGATTGACTTCTTAGTAGTAAAATTACATTAAAGGGGTCATATGTTGCGATTTCAATTTTTCCTTTCTCTTTGGAGTGTTACAAGCTCTTGGTGCATAAAGAAGATCTGTAAAGTTGCAAAGACTAAAGTCTCAAATCCAAAGAGATATTCTTTATAAAAGTTAAGAGTAAACCACACCTACCTAAAACCGAGCCGTTCTAACACGCCCCAACATACCTACATCGCTCTGTGGGAAGATTTGCATAATGCCGCCCAAATGTTCACGCAAAGAAAGAAGGCGTAACTTTTATTCTCGCTGTAGTATTGTTGCTGCCGCCATGTCCTTAAGACGCTGAGTGCTTCGTTGTGAAAGCGAAACTACTTTGTTTGGTCTTCTAAAAGAGGACGATATCCGCTTCGTCATACCTAGAGCTGATCCGTGCTGGTCGCTGAGGGAATGCATCAACTTTGTGCTGTAGATCGCCGGATCGGCTTTCACCGTGGACGAAGCCTGGGGTCGTCACATGTGCTTGCCGCTCCTTCGTCGGATCCGCCGGCCGCACCGTTCTCGGCCCCGCCGTCCTCGACCCCGCCGTCCTCTGCTACTCTAGCCCGGCCTCAGCTCACGCTAAGCCGGGGCTTCCGCTCACGCTAGGCCGCTGTGTTTTTCATTGTGAAAGCGAAACTACTTTGTTTGGTCTTCTAAAAGAGGACGATATCCGCTTCGTCATACCTAGAGCTGATCCGTGCTGGTCGCTGAGGGAATGCATCAACTTTGTGCTGTAGATCGCCGGATCGGCTTTCACCGTGGACGAAGCCTGGGGTCGTCACATGTGCTTGCCGCTCCTTCGTCGGATCCGCCGGCCGCACCGTTCTCGGCCCCGCCGTCCTCGACCCCGCCGTCCTCTGCTACTCTAGCCCGGCCTCAGCTCACGCTAAGCCGGGGCTTCCGCTCACCGTTTCAGAAAGGCAGGGCATAGAGGAGAAACAATAATGTACAGTTTGTGGAAAATAATGTTTTTTTTTTTACTTTAAACCGCATAAACACATTTCTTTACACCAAATACACAAAATAATGTTCTTTTTAGCAACATCATATGACCGCTTTAACACAATAACTGATGCATGTCAACAGTGAAGCCTATAATTTACAAAAACCTGCATGTTTATAGGACTATATATGGATATTCATGTACATGACAAATGTATTACAAATACATAAACATATTTGTATGGGCTAGATACATATGCTAACATTTGAAATTGTTCCAATTTCTAAAAGGTTTCATATATTTTTACTTTACTTATTTTAGATATAGAACTTAATATGTAAGGGATAATCAACGGCTAGACGTGCGTTAAAGGATTTTAAAGCATGGCTAGCCGTTGATTATCCCTTACTTATTCCATGGTCATTTGCCAAGTTATAGACAAGTTAAAACTAGTATTGCTCTTTGCAGCACGATATTTCACGTTATGATATTTGGTTAGCGCTAGCATTATGCCCTCTTCAAATCATACACAGAGATGAAATAGTGCGGTAAGACCACATTTATTTTAATGAATTATAGCATGTATTTCAATTAATTAACGATCGATCGTTTGAGAGAGAGAGAGAGAGACAGACAGACAGAGAGAGAGAGACAGAGATGACAGTTGTGTGTAGCTGCGTCTGCGCGTCTGTCTGTACAAACAATTACTTAAAAAACAGCGATTTTACCACCTCGTTGCTGAGGAATATAATGTAGCGATCTAGTATCTAGGCTATTTTATTAATGAAAATCACGGGGAAGTGTTGACAACAAGTTTTTTTTGTGTGTGTGCAGCGCAATCAGCGATCTGTTGGTTAGTGTGCATCAATTAAAGCAGCGCATTAATATAGAACGGTGATTAAACTGACTTGGAACTACCTGTGCATTAAACGGTTTTACTGCAAACCTGCCAGCCAATCACAATCCAGTATTCAGACAGACCATGGAATAAACGTAAATATATTACATTTGTGTAAGCTTTGGGTTTGTAGTATTTAGTCTGGTATATCTGTTTTTTATTATATTGGATACCTTGTTTTGTAGATATTTGTATCAGCCATTTAAAAATTCTTATCAATAAACCACCACTTTTAAAATCCTACTTTTCTAAGTTCTTACTTTTAAACTTGCAATATTTCCAGCGTTTAAGGAAAGCATTTTACAGCAATCAAAATACATTAAACTCAAACCAAATATCTACTCTGCAGCAGCCTACACTTGTGCTGGCAGCAATTCAACATTATACAGGCTTTGTTGCCATCTAGTGGTTGAAGAAAGGCGCATCCTAACTGCATAAAGCATTCAGGCCAAGATTTGCATAACACTATATTTTCAAGTAAAAATAAAAAACTTACCTGAATACTACAACAGAAAAAACGGAATACTACAACATTATATTGTATGAATCTAACCACAGCAGTGTTTGTAATAGTGTTACATGATTTGCACAATTTAAAACAAATATATTTACACAAAATTAAAATGTACTCACCACCATCACAACATGATTTTTCATTTTTAGGTGAAGTATCCCTTTACATTTTTTATTATCTTATTGCTGCACATTAGGAATTCCAGTTCTAATGTACAGTGAATGAAATGTATTTTAAAAATCTGAAAATGTGTTGCTTTATTTATCTTGCACACCTGATATTCAGTCCTTGTTTGAAGGAAAATATGTATGAGCAAAAAAAACCCCACCTTAATTAAAAAAGTGCACTTACCACTTTAACGACAGCCTTAAAAGTCATGTACTGAACATTCCTAGCATGATAAAAAAAAAAAAGATTAATATAAAAACGTGCCCTTATAACAGACCTGTGTAAAACCACAGCAATGCTACAATTTACTATTTACTATGCAATGCCATCCATCATGTCTAGCTGCCCAGACAGACACACGATGCGCAAAACGCCGCATTTGAACAGTCAATAGCAAAAACAGTCTTCTTCAAGATGCTGAACATCTGAGAGTTGGTGTGGTAAGTGAACTGAAGGATAGTGAAAATACCACCATCAGATATGTTGGAAAAGGCCACTTCCTGCTTTTTTGAGGGGAGAAAATTACGTGAAAATGTTATAGATTTTAAATGTCATATACCCCTTATCCTTGAAAATAATAAAACATCATGAAGTTATGAAAGTCAACCTATTTAATATCTTCACAACTGTCAGGATGACCTGCATTTACGTGATTTTTACATGACTTTCATTAAACAAATAGTATGTAATAAATAATCATTAAATAATACTTTTAAAGTATTAATTAAGCATTTAAGCCTATTAGTTAATAAGTTATCTTAACTCTAGTTTTACTTCGATTTCCTCACAACTCTTACCTCTTAACTCTGACAATGGGTCATAACAGTCCTCCTCATTGCCAACAAAGAATCGGTCGCAGTGCAGAAAGTAAGGCCATGCCATTTGGATGGCCTCAAAGGCATGAATACAGCTCTTTTTCATCATCTCACATCGGCACGGCTTCATTATTCTGTTGTCTTGACAACGGGGAGCCAACATTGAGCAGCCCAACAGAAGGATGTCTGGAGAACACTCTCCATTCAGCAACCCATGGATCACACTCAAGAGCAGGTACAGACTGCACCCATCTCTAAATCCTGCCGTGAACAATGGCCCACAATGTTGGGGAGAAAGAACTGCACAAATGCTTCACCTATTCAGCCTATTAGTAATAAATACAGTACCTCCTTACAATAACAGTATGTGACACTCATAATGAGTATTGCTTGTTTGAAGGAATAGTTCAATAGTTCATAGAAAAATTTACCCCAAGATGTAAGTTTGTTGCTTCATAAGAACAGATTTAGAGAAATTTAGCTTTACATCACTTGCTCACCAATGGATCCTCTGCAGTGAATGGGTGCCGTCAGAATGAGAGTCCAAACAGCTGATAAAACAGCTTTTTCACTGGAGGAAACGTTATTATGAATTATAGACTATAAATTTTGTCCAGGAGTAACAGTTCAAAATGCCTTAATTATGTACAGTATTTCTTTCTTACAAACATGCAGATTTTTGCTTCACATTGCTTCACATTGGTGCACTGGAGAATTGTGGATTGTGGATTATTCTGATGCTTTTATCAGCTCTTTGGAGTCTGGACTCATTCTGACAGTTCAGACTCACTGCAGAGGATTCAATGTTGAGCAAGTGATGTAATGATAAATCTCTCTAAAACTGTTCTAATGAAGAAACAAACTCGGGTACATCTTGGCCTGATGGTGAATTTTTAATATATCTATTTAATATACCTTTAATATATCACATGAATAACTGTCATGTGATATATTAAATAATTGCGCCCCCCCCCCCCCTTTGGTAGTCAGTAATCTGACCCAGTATGCATAATCGAATAAAATGAAATACTTACGACTCTCTCCTGCAGGTGTTCTGCATTTTCCTAAAAAAAATAATAATAATATTCACAGAGGATGGTACATCTGCTGAAGTCTGGTGTCTGAAGGCTAGATGGCAGTACAGTACACAGTGGAAAGAAAGACGTCGTTCTGCACGAATATTGCATGACAATTTCAAGCCATCACACACTTTGGTGCGTGCGTTTGTAATAAAGACATTATTTGACCTCTGAGCATTTATATTGCCAATCAAAAGCTTGTGCACACACACACACACGCACACACTCATTCTTTATTATCACTATTTCCATATTTTATATTAATAGTGTTTTAAAAGTTTTTTTTTTAAGGTTTTTTTTTTGCCAATATTTTATACTAACATTTTGAGAATATTTATAACAAATATTTTTGCTTTTTAGTAGGCTAAAGCAACGACCCGATGCCTAGATTACATTTCTGGGCATTCAACCAACCAGCTTCATGAGATGCATCTTGGGATGCTTTTTAAACAGTGTTTGAAAGTGCTGGGAACTTTATTTTTTTTACTTAATAAAGTAAACCATTTTAAAACACTGATTAAAACATATATTAATATGATTGGTGCAGTAAGTAATAATAATAAGAATACTAATTTGTAGTTCTAGTCACAGTTTAGGCTATACTGATCGAAATTTTAGTAGCTAATTTAATTTTAAGCATTTTAAAGCATATTTAAAAATTTATTTATGATCATTAGAAACAAATTCAAAAGAGCGTTCAAATTTTGGACTAAGTAATGTAGATATATTGTAAACGTCTCATGTTTTCCCCCATATAGAATTTCATGAGTTAACTGTATAGCCTACTAAAGTTGGTGCAACACTGAATGAATGTATAACGTTACCTATTGCTGCTTATTCCGGAGTACATCTTGGGACGCTCAAGCATGTCGCCAGTGCGCTTAAAAGTATTAAAAACGTGAGCATTTTGCTGCCCATAAACTGAATGATGTGGCAGTCGCTACGACTACAAAGTTAATCATCTTCCGAAAAGTCCAGAGAAGGGAGAGACTGCACGAGCAGTCGAGCACCGCTGCCAAATAATCAAATTACAGTAAAAAGTTTCTGAGTCTGGGACCAACTGTAGTTACAGATCTTTAGGAATGCCTGACTTCACATTTACCCCCTTTGTGGTAAAGACATATTTCAAAACGCCTTTTTATTTTCTTAATGTGAGTTTCTTGTCATCTTCAAGAATTAAAGTCTACCTATGTGTGGACAGTTCAGTTGCCTGGGCGGTTTTCAGAAAGGCAGGTGTCCACCCTGGCTATATAAAGCCCCACTCTTCACTGTTTAAGACCAAAGTGTAGTACATACATGAGACATTACAGTTTTTTTTTTCAATTGCTAACAAGCATTTACCAATACTTACAGTACTTTTTCTAAACTTTTAAATTTTTTCTCGATTGCTTAAACATATTTCTTGAAATTGTGACTCCTTTTCTCGAAACACAAATCCTTAACTTCTCACTCAATTCCCCATACTTCCTATTTTCAGGTCAAAATGAAGCTCTCCACTTAAAACTATTCAATCTTGCTGAAAAAAAAACTAACTTTGCCCACAGACATGACACACAAGCCCTCAGAAAGACATACCAGTGAGATCAATTCATAACACTGTTGCAAAAACCTTCTTTTGGCAATCAGGTATAATTTTACAGCTCAATGTCTCTTACAGTATACAACATAATTAGAGCACATACATGTTACAGTAAATATAGCAGATACAGTGAAATTCAACAATAAGCTTTGCAGTAAGAAAATATTATTTTCATTACACTGCTGTAAAGAGATCTTACAGTACAGTAGATGAAAAGCACTAGAAAGGAAAAGGTCAAATACCAAAGAATTGCATATGAACACAACAGAATATAGAGTCATCTCTTAGTTCTGCAAAAATACAGTACATGTAAGAAGTACTTGGTTACAAATCAGTTCAGCAGTTATGAGTTTGAGGGTGTACAACTTGTTCTTCAGTATTTACTGTACATATATATAAAAAGTAAAAGTTCTCTAATCTGAAGTACTGCTACTGTTCTGTCATTATATTTTATCTGTAAGTAGTATTGAAAGCCTGAAATTGAACCTTTTGGCCAGCTGACCTCATGCACAAGAACATGATCAACTACAGCTCTGTGTATTTCATCAGGAATGACGAACCCGTCCCCTTCAGTTTTCTTTTCCCCTCCTCTTCCTCTTTGTCTCCCACTAGTAGGATTCATTTTCCAAATCACATAATCAGCTGTGCTCTTGTTCATATCATCCTGAGATTCTGACTGCTGTGTCATCAGTTTTGCTACTTAATGTTCACACATGGATAAATGTGTGCTGTATGAGTTAATATTGTGATTCTTGAGGTAGTTACATTGTGTGTTTGTGTTTTCTAAATGAGAACATGGTTAAACCTGTGCAAAATGATGCCATTCTTGTGTAGAGTTTTGCAGAAAACACTGAGCAAATTGGAGCGTTTGTGAAAACAGGTGAAATGTGTTAAAAGTTTTGAGAAACGTGTCTTTGTTTTAGGAACTGTATGAATGGTTTGGAAAATTGTGCCAAACGAATCAGTTATAGTGCGTTAGCAATCAAGAAAAACTGTAACACAGCAACACACCTACATCACACAATTAGCCAAATAGTTAATTTTCTGGCCAAAACCACATTTTGCTAAATAAATACAAACTCTACATTTCAAAATGCTGAATACGTTTTTCTACATTACTAACTCTATCAAAACACAGCAAACCTGATTCAAAATTGAGTCTTTCGGTCAAAACATTAGCACTACTTTTCTATCCAATAGAAACATATAGTCAATCATAGCAGTGACTGTCAAAATACTTACAGTTTGATGGCTTTACAAAAACTGCATTTCTTGTCATGTTTCAGTTCTACCTGCACATAGACAATATAAAAATCCATTGTTTTTTGTAATTTAGTTACCTTCAACAGAAACCCATTTTACATTTTTAAGTGTTGAATTTGTTCATTCTTGGCAACAGTCTAAAATTCAATGAGTCATTATAGAAAAAAATAAGGGTCCCTATGCAGAAATTCAATTGTAACCTTGATTGAAATTGTTTTAGTGGGTGGGGGTTGGATGTGGATGGTGCCCCATGGTAGCTGATGCCAGTGATCAACAAAAATTCCAACATACAGGGCCTTTGGCTACTATGCAAGCTTGTTTCTGTCACTGCATAAAAAAGTAAAAACGGTAATTGTGACCTTTTTATCTCACAATTTGGACTTCTATTCTTGGAATTGCGAGTTGGAATTGTCTTGCAATTCAGACTTTATCAGAAGAAAAGAAAAAAATTGCAAGAAAAAAAGTCAGAATTGTGAGATAAAAAAGTCACAATTACGCTTTACCCTTTATATTCCATGGCAGAAATAAGCTTTCATAGGTTCCACGTGTGTAAGGGGGTAAACAAACAAACACACATAAAAATGCACAGTCCAGCACACATTCTTACTCCTCTTCCCTACCTATTCTTCTCCATTTTTCTGATCCAACTACTCTCCCAGGCATTATTTTTTCTCCCTGATATTTTCTGTTGTTCTGCATCCACAAAACTGTATCCACAAGACCCAAAGAGGTCTTTTTTACTCTACTGTATGTTGATGTGATAGAAAGAGCATCAACACCTGATTGTTCCTACAACTGAGACTGGAATCAGCTATTTATAAATATTTCAGTGATCTGTTACTTAAAAAAAATGCTTATCAGTTGTTACAATATTTTATATAGAGAGATTTTTTTCAATACTTTTGAGCTGCTGTTGTTGCAAAAGTAGAGGCTTTACACTATATTTAAAGTTTGGAACATTAGGTCTTCATTTCTGTCATGCTGTGTTTAAGCATTTGTAAAAAAAGATAAGAAAGATCCATGATTTCGGTATGGGGTAAGCTTGTGTGAAAAGAACATTAGCATTTTAGAAACGTGTTAATTGACTGAATATTGTGTGAAAACAACATGAATTGTGTTAACGGTATGGTCACAACAGACAGATGTTGTGCTAATTGTGTGTAGAGTTTTGAAAATGTGACTACAGATTGGACAAAGAGATGTTAGCAATTGGAAAAAACTGTAACACAATATAATATGCAAAAAAAGCATGTAAGTTATTTGCGTAAGAATCCGATCATTATTCTTTGGAGCTGTTATAAAGCAAAAAGAAAAAAAGTAGTAGAATTGGAGAACAAAAGTTGTTACTTTTGTTTTCATTTGAACATATTTTATTGTTTGTTGTTAGTACATATGTTATAGCTCAAAGAGCACAGGGGTCAAAGAACAATGCCTGCATTGTGGATGTAGTATGTCTGGGAATGTACTATTTATACACCTGCACATTTTTTATGATTTCATCTTTATGGAATTCCAAACATACACTGTAAAAACTATTAACTTAATGTGTTGAATTAAATTTTAAGAATGACTCAAGCTGACTGTACTTGACTACAGTTTGATGAGGTCAACAGATGAAGATAATACTGAATCAAACAGAAACATAATTTTTAAACTAGGGCTAAATTTCACCTTTCAGCATTACAACACCTTACCAAGACAACACTGGAGTGGCTTTAAGTTTTAATGACCTTGCGGCCCAGCCAAAGGCTGCACTAGGCAGAATAAAGTTCTGAATATTTAATTATTTAATTACATGGGAGATGTAGGTTTGTCTTCATGCTATTTAATGTACTATTATGGTTTGTTTGTTTGTTTGATGTGTATGTGTGTGTATGTTTATGTGGTTTATGAGGACACAAATTTGTATAATAACATGGGTATGACATAGGTATTACAACGAGAAGGTGATTTATGAGGACATTTTCAGTGTCCCCGTAATTCAAAAGGCTAATAAATAATTCAGAATGAGTTTTTTTGAAAATCTAAAAATGCAGAATGTTTCCTGTGAGGGGTAGGTTTAGGGGTAGGGTTGGTGTAAGGCAATAGAAAATACGGTTTGTACAGTATAAAAACCATTACGCCTATGGAGAGTCCCCATAAACCATAAAAACAAACCTGTGTGTGCTTGTGCGTGTGTGTGTGTGTGTGTGTGTGGTCCTGTTATTCCTTACATTATGGGGACCAAGTGTCCCCACAAGGATAGTAATATCAGTCATTTTTGGCAGCTTAGAAATCATACAGAATTAAGTTTTATGAAAATCTAAAAATGCAGAAACTTTTCTCTGAGGGGTAGGTTTTAGGGGTAGGGTTAGTGTAAGTGTCCCCTCAATAAAAATATTGAGATAGGACCGAAAGGGCACTTTAGCACTGAATCAACCTAAATCCATTCATTTTCAACAAAACTAAATGTTATGGGTTAAATCGGGTAGAAATAGCTCTTTGTGCAGGTCATCACTTTTTACAATGATAAATACCTATACAAATCTTACTCTTCTACTATAATTTTATTTCAGAATGTACATTATAATACACATTACAATACTATGTTGTGAATAAAGAGTCATACATTTATAACAGAGTGTGCAAAACTTCATGGTGATCCAGTGATTGGCAAACGTTTTGAACTTTATAAGGTTTTAACAGAGAGAAATGACACACTGTAAGCCATTATTTCAGAAATTATAGGCAGTTTGGTGTGCCATTTAGCCACTGACTAACCAAACCACTGCTGAGCACATATTTCTGAAGGTGTCAGTTGTCAGCCTTTTTCACCTGCTCTAGTGACAGTTATCTTCCATCAGCTTGTTAACCCTTTGTGAGTAGCATTCATTTTCCATGCATGAGGGACTGCTGTGACCAGAAAGTGTGTTCCGTCCCAAAATCCTGTTGCAAACTCCAAAAAGGGCCTTTTTATATTGTTGCCGTAAGAGGGAGTAGACGAAAGGGTCAGAGGCAGCTTTGCTGTACACTAAGCACTTGCTCATGATCCCCCAATAATGGTCGATTTTTACTGAAGGAGACAGTTCAGTCATTCTAGGAGAAAAGAATGATCTATATTATTATAGAAACATTTAATATGGCATTTGTATTTAAGAAATAGACGATTCATGGCCATGTTGTAAACAAATTACTATAAATTAATGTTTTCTGGCACGCAGTGTAGTAGTCGAATTAATATAGAGGTTTATTTAATAATTCAATTACATAATCGGGCCTACTTGCAACAAACTGTATTATTATTATTATTATTATTATTTTACAGGGCAGTAACAGTGTAAATGTTCAATATCTTTATCGTATTCCTTGCTTTACGGTATATATGTAAATATACAGAAACTGGCTTTCAAAAATAACCCACTCTGAGAAATATACCTAGCCCCAGTCTACCTTGTACTGTTATACATATAAACACTTACTACTGCGATTGAATTACCATAATATCTGTTTCCATAGACACTAAATCATGTCATATGTAAAAATGTTTTATAATTATGTATTATTATCTCTCAGAGAAATATTTACTGAAGTAAAAAAAATGTGACTACTGTACTACTGTAGACATAAACACTTATTATTGTAATATCTGTTCTCGCAGGTAGCGAGATGTCAAAAGTATGTGCAAAATTTTTCGAATATTTATCATTATTATTCTATTACTTGTATTATCTTATGCTCTCCATTCCACTAAAATGAATTGTAATAATGTAATACCGTGTTATGACATAGGGGGCGAAGCACAGGACGAACGACCCGATGAATATGCCGATTTTCTTGGTGGCCCTCTGTCTCCTTTTCCTCTGCTCCAGTAAGCACCGTTGTTTCACACTAAAAAGTTTCAAAGAACAAGTCACGAATACACATGCTTATAATATGTCAAGTAAAATACTGTAATGTTTACTTCATAATGTTTTACATGTACCTTGGGTGAATGTCGACAAGTAGTAAAAGCGTCTGCACCGTTATAACATCTATCCTCTTACAATGGAAGCGCGCCACTTGTAGCACTTTCAGGTAGGTAAAGCAAAGGATGAAAAGCGAGAGGGCGAAAGTACATGCGTGGAACACCGCGGTGAACACCATGAAGTGAACACGGCTCTCAGCATCTTCTCTCAGGTGCAAGGTGCATGACGCGTACGCGGGACTGTAGTCGACCCAGGACAGCAGGACACTAGTGAGCGAGAATGCGAGCGAGTGAAGCCAAGCATAGCTGACCATTAGTGCGGCATTCTTGAGTCTCATTTTGCTGGAATAAGTCAAAGGGAAAACCACGGCTATCCAGCGGTCAATGCTGAGAGCTGCCATGCTCAACATTGTGTTGGTAGTCAGGAAAGTATCCATAAAACTCACTGTATAACAAAAGTGGTCGCCAAAAGGCTTTTGGTGTTTTACGACCCCAAGTAGGGTAGAAGGCATGTTGAGAACAGCGATGAAGATGTTGCAGAATGAGAGGTTCATGATGAAGATCCCCGGCACCTGTGAACGAACTTGTGCGCTGCAGGTGAAACATAGTAACACTAGCAAGTTCGCCACGAGTGACACAACTGCAATCACAACGATGAGCGACTCTAGAAATATATCCAACAAGTTCATGTTCCTGTCCAATGTCAATAGCTGCTTTGTTGTGAGTTTTTGTCCGTGATCTCTCTTTGGGTCCTCGGTGGCTCACCAATGCTGCTTTCCATTCTGCTTTGGTAAAAATGAACGCCGTTAAGTATCGGTCATTGTCGAGGAGTGCTGTCCAGTGTGCTGAAAAGACCTTTAACGGACTTGATTATCATCACCTCAATTGAACTGAATCCCGTCGTCCGCATCTACGGAGTTAAAATCTTAATCTTTGTATGATTTTAAATTAGGCACCGTAATACAACACGTTCGACAGTAGAAGGTGAAGAGAGAGAGAGCGCAGTCGGTGCGCGTACGTGCTCATGCGTATTAGAATTCTCTGAGCGCTCCCGGCTCACGTGCAGCCAGTTTATTGCATGTGACGTTTGCTTGACAAATTGCAGTTTGGCCAGTGGGAGAGATTGTCGATGGAAGATATGAGTTATTTTAAGCCCAAGGAAGTTGCAAACTCTGTTCAAAAGTAAACGAATTCATGTTATACAGTTGGGCTCTGTGACGGCTTTCAAAAATAAAAATAAAATAAAAAGAATATCCCAGAGCTTACAGAAGCTTGATTATATACACAATAGCGAGAGTAAAAGCATCACAAGTAATGGGCACGACTCCAGCCCATCAGTTAACGTCTTGTGAAGCAAAAATCTATGTAACTGTAAAAAACAAATCCATCATTAAAGTGGTTTAACTTTGCCTTCGCTTCTGGCCAAAATACCAGTCCATATATTCCATAATAATGCTTCCTCCACTGATAAAGTCCATCCCCTGTTGTCCTCTCACATCAAAAGTCACCAATTTATTTGTTTATAACTGTTTTCACTTGTAAACAGTGATTGATATGTGCATATTTCTCTCCTCATTCAGATGGGAAGCAGCGGTTTTAAATTAAAAACGTCTTACAATGGATTTGTTTATTACAAACACACAGCTTTTCACTTCACAAGATGTTAGTTGATCTATTTGATTCATGTGGATTATTGTGATGTTTTTATCAGCTGTTTGAACTCTCATTCTGATGGCACCCATTCACTGCAGAGGATCCATTGGTGAGCAAGTGATGTAATGCTACATTTCTTTAAATCTGTTCCGAAGAAGAAACAAAATAATCTACATCTTGGATGGCCAGAGAGTGAGTACATTTTTTAATTTTTAACTATTGCTTTTAACAGTCTGGTACCTAATAAAATGGAAATAAACAGCTAAAATTAGCCACTGATCAGTCAAAGATTGAGAGATAGACCTACTGTAATTTTTATATTGCATATTGTATCACACCATCATGACTCAAGTAAATAGTACAGTAAAGACTTTTTTTATATATGTACACAACATTTTCCATTTCCTTTTGCATTTCTTTCTTTCCTGGGAGAACAAATGTGAAACACCTGTTTATTTTATACGCATATGCAAATACACACACGACTGCCCTCAACAGGTAAAGCCAGGGCTATTTTTTCATCATCACCATGGCAACTTGTAAAGTTATTTTGGACTCTTTCTTTTTCCATCTTTGAGGTTTTTTCGCTCCTTCTTCTTTAATCATCAAGGACTTTTTTTGAAACACATCTGCCATTGTAGTATTTTGCGGCTGCTGGTGTGTGTACTATAGTGTACAATGGGACTAAATATTCCTCTGAAGGATTTTCTTTCTTGTAGCAAAATGACCATTGAAGATTTAAAGATTTAAAGAAATGTCTCTCAGTATTCATTGAAAACTGAGAGAAAACCAGTGTCTGACTCTACTTAGTTAAACTACAAATCACATAAACAAAAACTGCTATGTTTGCAGGTGACTTTTGCGAAATACATCCAAAACTAAAGTTATAATCTCAGTTTGGTTAAATTACCTTACATCAGATACATTCAGTGTCTGTCTTCTTCTGTTAACATAACTTCTGTTATGTTTTAAGATGATTTCAAATAAGAGTCCTCTGTATTCAGAGCCAGGTGGTGGTGATGATGATGATGACCGTGCGGTGCAGGTTAAAGACTCACTGTAAAAAATGACCGTGAAGATTCCTCTGAAGGATTTTCTTTCTTGTAGCAAAATGGCCATTGAAGATTTAAAGATTTAAAGAAATGTCTCTCAGTATTCATTGAATACTGAGAGAAAACCAGTGTCTGACTCTACTTAGTTAAACTACAAATCACATAAACAAAAACTGCTATGTTTGCAAGTGACTTTTGCGAAATACATCCAAAGCTAAAGTTATAATCTCAGTTTGGTTAAATTACCTTAGTGGTGCTGATGATGAATTGCCAGGTGGTGGTGATGATGATGATGACCGTGCGGTGCAGGTTAAAGACTCACTGTAAAAAATGACCGTGAATTTAACGGTAAAAGACTGTAAAAATGCTACAGTAAAAACCTGTTAAATGGTTAACGGTAAATTCCCCTACTATATACAGTGAAAAACTGTCATTTAAACGTAGCTTTGGTAACATAACATGGTGTAATCATACTGCATATTATATTATGTTGTGACACAGAATACAACTGAAAAATGTCTCTGTTGTGATTAAATTGGTGGGGAAAAACAAATAAAACAGATTACAGCACTATGTTCAGAAGTTCAGACACTGAGATAATAGGTGTAATGCTCTCGTGATATATTTAGCTATTTGCTCTGATCATAGTTATTTTACAGTATGTTGATGGAAAACCTCTTTAGAGTGCAGAGGAAGTGCCCTGTGGTAAAGAAGGAAACCTTTTTGTGTTCACATGTTCAGACCCTGGGAGGACGTTACGCAATAAAGTGCTGATGCCAGAGCCACTTAAGATGTCAACAGTCAGGGCATACCTTGGCCTTTCTTTCCCTCTCTATTTTCATATATATAATAAGAGAGAGAGATTACATAACAGGATGTCTAGAAGTCAGGATGCGGTTGTTTATTTTGCATATGGAGGTGTACTGTACTGTACACTGTGAGCCAGAAAACGGAATCACATCCACATGGACACCTCTAGCCATTTTTTCTGCACACAAAAGTTTTGTTTAATAAACATTATTGTGGGGAATTTACCTTACCGTACCTTTCTGCAGTTACATTAAGAAAAATATAGTATGTCTAACAAGCCATTTTCCCCATGACAACTGCTGGTTGGTTCCCACAATAGTGATTTCAGATTTTACCATCCTTGTGGGAATAGTAATGTAGGAAAACATGACACACACACACCATATTGTCATTTATTGCATCAACAACAGTAATAAACCTACATTTGGTCTGATCTAGGATCACATCTGATGCTATATTTATGTCTTTCTCAAATTAAGCGGCCTAATAAAATGTCATAGAATCAACAGACTGTAAGCTGTATCTAACCAAAGTAAACCATGACTTCCAATATTACACCCCATATTTATCAAAGGTACGATAAGAATACTATAATTATGTTTGAATTTACTGTAAACAGACTTTCATTTTCTTTGTATATTAAAAGCAAGTAATGTAAATTTACATGAAAACACATATAAGAACAAGAGTAGAAGAGGAAGAGAAGACTGGTGGTTCTGCTATTGCTTCAGTTATTTTAATAGGATAAGACAGGTTGACCATCCACCCCCTTCAGCTTCCCTGCGCCACAGGCACACGCACAGCAGGCTGGCTAGCATTTGAAAAAGATCAAACTCTTTTCATCTATGTATAGATGTAAAAGAATTCACTTTCAGTTATGATCAACAGCCATAATGTTTTTTCCCCAAGAACATTAAAAGATATTGGACTAGTTCATTTAGTAATGTTGTAAATGGCCTGAATATATATAAATATAGTAAATGAAATGGGCATTGTAATGTGAATTTGCAAATACAAACTGAATCTCTGTGGAATGATTCTACTGTACACTCTTAAAAATAAAGTTTTTTAGAAAATCTTTTTTGGGTTCAACAAAAAATACATTTAATTACACATTTTTTCCCTTAGTGTAAATATCATTTTAATAATCTGAAGAACCCTTTGCCACTTTAAATAGCCTATTGTGTAATCAAAGGTTGCTGCCAATAAAGAACCTGTTATTTTTAAAAGTGTATATACTGTATATTTTAAATGTACTGGATTTTCCTTATCGAATACTGAAATCTGAAAATATAGGTACACAAAGCACTTAAATGCACATGCTTTTTCCTCTGCACTGCAGGCTTTAGTAAATAATTCACTAAAACTCCTGTCACTGAAAGTTCAGCTGAGTATAGAACTGGGCTCATTGCATGCAGTTCTAGTTGTTCTTCTGTGTGATGTCACGTGTGTAGGCATGTTTACTCAATCATATCAATGTGTAATTGTCTTTTAAAGATTAAATATTAATGGGATGTTTTAGTTTAAAATGCATTAACTCCATAATTTTCCCTGTCCAGTTTGGGGAAGTTTAAGGCAAGGATGGGAAACAGTTTCCTCTGTTCCTATAAAAGGGTTGCACCTGTATTGTTCATCACATGTCATATTTATTGGACACTCTAAAGAGCATCTTTCCCACAGACACCACTAGCACTATTATCACAACAAACCCAATATCTCACAACACTCAGACAAAAATATCAGGTCATAAAATGTAAAGAAAGAGGCAATAAAAACATTCCATAAATTATTCAAGAGACAACTTCTGTCACTAACTGATAGTGTAAGCATCTATATGTTGTACTACATGTTTTTCTCAGGAAAACTGCTTTGTTTGCATTTCTTATCTTGCTTGCTACATAATGTTGTGGGTGCTGATTAACATCTTGTGTGACTATGGTGGCTGAAAACACCTCCAGATGGTTTGTGCCTGAAAGATGAGGCTGATCCTCTGAGGGTAAGTTCGCAAGAATAATGTTGATGAAATAACACAAAATAAGATTTAATCACACGGAGTGAAAGTGGACCCAGAGCCAGGCTAGCCTGAAGTAAAATATGCTACTCCTACACAAAAATCCCATTCATTTTCCAGCTTCTCAAACACTCTGGGGTTTGAAGGAGTTCACTGCTGTGAGTGATGGGTGTGGGTGTGGCAACTTGTTACACTAAAATGACTGGAATTTTAGTTTTGTAATGAGCTTGTTTTCCCTTTTGATTTAATGGGCTTTCCAATTGTGTGTGTGTGTGTGTGTGGTCCTGGTATTCTTTATATTATGTATTATGTATACCAAATGTCCCCACAAGTATAGTAATACCAGTACATTTTGTCCTTGTGAGGAGATTTTTTTTTTATGGTCCCCACGAGGAAACAAGCTCATAAATCAAACAGGATTAAGTTTTTTGAAGATCTAAAAATGCAGAAAGTTTTGTGTGAGGTGAAGGTTTAGAGGTAGTGTAAGGGGATAGAAAGTATATAAAAACCATTACGTCTATGTAATGTCCCCATAAAACATGGAAACCCCAGCATTTTTTATTAGCTTAATTACAGCAATCCTACACTTACAGTTACTTTAACAACTATATGTTTACAACAGCGAGTTCATTTATATTTACTTGGACTCTTAATTCAATCCGTGTGACTAAGTCATTCTTACCCAGCCTGTAAACCATCTCTCCTTTTGTTTTTACAAGCCACTTAGCTTCATTTTGCATTGTTTATAATGGATTGTGTAAGCCCCCCAGTATTGAATTTATTGCAAACAGCACCTCTGTAATCAGTACTGGCTCCACAGGATTATCACAGTACTCCATAGTCTCCGATACTTACAGTCCACATACAATAATGCACCATACAGAGAGGATGTATTGGAATCAAGAAGTTAGAATGTATTTTGAAGATTGTTGGTAAACAAACCGTTTTGGTTCCCATTGACTTACATTGTATTTCTTGTCCATACTGAAACATGGGAGCTGAAACTGTTTGGTTACCAACAGTCTTCAAAATATCTTCTTTGTGTTCTGGTTTGGAACAACATAAGGGGATAATGATTTTCATTTTCTGGGTGCACTAACCCTTTAATAGGCACTGCAGCTTTTAAGCTTCAAAAACAAAATAAAAAAGACACAAAAGCACCATAAATATCAGATCAGGTTTTAGAAACAAAATGTGCAAATTGTACTGTATAGGCCGAAGTTGCTATTCACTAATAATCTTAGTTGAGAACCAGTTCAGTCCAATTTTAAATGAATCATTCAGACTGTATTGCATCAATTGATTCATTAAAAAGTATTTGAAATGTTCTTCACAAAAAGTTATTGTAAATTTTCAGAAAACATGGAAAGTACATGTCATATGGACCTTTTTCAAGCTGCAAAGACCCCAT
This sequence comes from Sinocyclocheilus grahami, assembly GCF_001515645.1. Classification (NCBI taxonomy): domain Eukaryota; kingdom Metazoa; phylum Chordata; class Actinopteri; order Cypriniformes; family Cyprinidae; genus Sinocyclocheilus; species Sinocyclocheilus grahami. The sequence continues at coordinate 454,735 of NW_015505750.1, forward strand.
ATTGAGGTCAATGATATTGTTTTTACAGAATTTGGTCAAACTTTAAGGTTTCACACTCTAAAAAATAAAAGGTCTTAATTGGCATCAATGGTTCCATTAAGAACCTATAACGTCCATGGAATCCATGGGAAAAGGTACTTTAGGTTATTAAAATGTTCTTCACACTATGAAAATATGGTTCTTTGTAGAACTGTTCACTTAAAGGTTCTTTGGGCAACCGAAATTGAATCTTCTATGGTATCACTGCAAAATTCCTCTTTTGGAACTTTATTTAACTTATTTTTAAGAGTGCTGTGAACATGAATCACAAATAAACAATATTTCTGCAACATTAATACACCTTAATGTTAATTTCTACATTAACTAATACCTTTTTTTAAATCAAAAGTTTATCTGTTAACATTAGTTAGCACACTGTGAACTAACATATGTTGAGAAAGGTTAATAAATGCTGTAAAATATTGATCATAGAGCATATTGATAACTAATGCATTAACTAAAGTACATTTTTATTGTACCTACATGAAACTAAAAATGTTTGATTTTATTTCCATTTAATGAATTAGTAAAATTAAAATTGATTGAAAATAATTCATTCATTCAATTGAATGAACCTGAATTTGAGGTATTAATTAAGCCAATGATTTTCTATGTGATTATTTGCTTTGATTTTACTTAAAGGGGTCATATGATGCGATTTCGCGTGCTTGCGGTGTTCGGCCAATCACAATGCACTGGGTCAGCTGGCCAATCAGAGCAGACTGCGCTTGTCGGAAGGAGGGACTTTGTAGAAAACTAAGCGTTTGAGAGAGGCGGGGCATAGAGGACCTACAATAATGTACAGTATTTGAAAAATAATGTTTTTTTTTTACATTAAAGCATGTCAACATATTCTGTTACACCAAATACACAAAATAATAGTGTTTTGCGCATAGTGTGTCTGTGTGTGTGTGTGTGTGTGTACGCGAGAGAGCGAGAGAGCGAGCGAGCGAGAGAGAGAGAGACATCACAGTGGAGTCAGCTGTCTTAACCGTGGCTTGTGTGCTGCAAACACATATTCATCACTGTGTCTGTCACAAGACTCTGTTCCCCTTTCGGACTCTGTATTTACATTTATTTTGAAAGATGAAGCTCGCGATTATGGTAAGGGGCCGTTACATTTCCGACGAGTGCTTGCGGTGTTCGGCCAATCACAATGCACTGGGTCAAGTTTGTTTTGTGATTCGGCCCGAATCAGTTTTTAAAGTGTTTATGAAAAATCACTTACTCTGCCTTTAAGGCTGATTTATACTTCTGCGTCGGACCTAGACCGTAGCTTACGCAAAGACGCACACCCATACGCACCCCATTTGCACCTCTCCAAAAATCTAACAGCGCGTCAATTCTATGCAGACCGCAAGCGCTGTGATTGACCCCTCCCTCCATATGTACTTGAGTTTTGTGTGTGTTTATGTGCACTTTAATATATTTTAATGTTACACCTTCTTATATTAAATAAAACAAAGCAAAGAACAAGTGTCTTATCATTTATTATACTACATAGCATTATACACCAGTAGTTGTCCGCAACAAACAATGTTGATCCTTGTGCAGATTGAAAGAATGCCATCATCTCCTATTCCGTTGTTATCTCCTTTTTGTAGTTTTAAATGATGATTTGATATTTATTTGCCGCCGTCACGGCTATAATGCTTCTCCGACGAGCCGCTTCTTCTTCGGCTTTTGCCGTGGTACTGCGGGTTACACCAGCAACATGCCCGTGGACACTGCTGACTAGCGGTTTGCATGTGTACTGCACGTTGACGCGGACAACGACGCAGAAGTATAAATGAAAACTGACGCATAGCCTACGGCGTAGGTCCGACGCAGAAGTATAAATCAGCCTTTAGCATGCCAAATATAACACGGGCATCTACGCTTCTCTCAGATCCCGTCTTTGATAACAGTACGGGATTGTCACTCAAATGAATGATTTCGGGCATTTTCCCACGATTTCCACAAAACTGTGGCGAGTGAAAATCGGGGGTTAAATCATCATATTTACGTCATATTTACCTGTCAACATTTGGGTACCAAAATACGGAGAAGGGTATAACTGTAGCCCGGAGATCTCCAAATGGGGGCGGGAACTCCAAAACGGGGTGGGAGCTCCAAAATAGGGCGTGGCTTCCTCCCATTGACAGCCAGGCACAGACACGCATGCGCAATTTTCCCCCCCAATCCACTTCAGTGCAAACTCTGCCCCACAGCAGATTCTAAAGATTTTATTGGTTGTGCCAATTAAAGTGTTGATTTCCTACACTATGCTACAAAAAATGCTAACCCCTAAACCTACCCCACATCTGACCCTAACCTTAACCAGTGAGATTGACTGTATGGCGGGATTGGCGCTGAATAGCGTGGTAAAGAAAGTTGCAGTTCAGGAGATAAACAGTTAATAAGATTATGCGATATGAGATCGTTTTGTAACTCCCCAACCGGACCTCACCGGACAATGGCACCTTTTTAGTTACACCCAGCGTCTCTACCCCCTCCTAACCTGCGAATTTCGAGCCCCGGGACGCCCCAGTTGCTTAGAAAAAAGCGATAGAGTGAAATCTTTCCCCTGCACTGAGCGGGAGAGCTTGTGGGTGATTCCCGTTTACATCATGAAGCAGAGGTTTAAACTCCGGTCCAAACACCACTGGCCACGAGCTTTGGGCTCTGCTCTCACGGAGAATATTTACTTATATAGCATATTTTATTTTAGATGAACTAGAGACAATGTTACATTTATAAAGTTTTATTTTGAAATGTAAGTCAATAACAATTGGCCGGAGCCAGAGCCAATGGTGAAAGTCTTTGCGTGAGGAGACCACGCCCCATTTTGGAGGTTCTGCCCACTTTTGGAGTTCACGCCCCATTTCGGAGATATCCGGTCTGCAGTTATACCTACTTGGAAATACGGGAAAGGGGGTGGGGGTATGGGGGGGTGGAGTCAAATGTAACCATTTTTATATTATATTATATTATTTTAATATTAATTTAAACAATTATCAAACAATTATGTTCATTTAGTATATGAATATATGAACACAAATATATCTTAGTGTAAGCTATATCTTTAGAGTTTTATAATTCATTATCTTCTTGTGAATCTGCGCAGTTCACATTTATAACTGCATGTTTTCTGCATGAAAATAAGGGTCGTTTTTGGCTTTGGTCTAAACAAACCAATAATATCCAGCTGCAGACCCGCAGCCTCACACGTTTCAGGACACACGATCCAGGCCGGAAGTAAGGCGAACCATATATGGTTAACGGTGGATCTGTCGCAGTTTTGTAGTGCAATTTTCTTTTGTTAGATGTAATATGAGCTATCCCAAGAATTTTGTTAGGATTTACAATATTTAATAATACAAAAAATACTAAAAAAATATATTAAAAAACAATTTTATTTTTTAAATTGATATTCATTTTGATCAATCTAGTAAACTGTAACAAAATTTTGACTGTAGGTTATGATGAGATATTTAGGTCATGTTTGATCAATTTTAATCCCATTTTTTCATGCCATTCAACTAAAAAAAATCTCCATGTCTTCCCTGAATGAAAAATTCAATGTGAATGGGTCTCTGCAATCTTCCACATCTTTGATGAGATTTTGGAGGGCCTTTTCCTTGTCATCCTCTTCCATTCTGAGGAAAAGAGGCTCTTCCACAGGGCCCCTGAACACATGTCTATTGGCATGTATCCATTTTACAGCCAGTTTCATGTGTTTGATTATTGTGAGCTCCTTTATTACAAAATGGTAAAGAATAATAAAATGTTACTATTTCATATAAATTACACATTTGCAACAACACACATTTACTGACAAATACCTCACTGCTGCTGGGTGTAGCTTGTTCTTCATGTAGCTCTAGTGTCTTCTAGAGGTTTTCTGTCCTGTAACATTTTTTGGTTGATTTTTTCTATTAGTCTGGGATAGGGTGCAAGGTAGTGTGAACTGTAGGGAAATAAGGAAATACCTTTCTGGGACAACTCCAAAGTTCTCCAAAAGAATTAGTGCCCACCATCTCCTGATTTTTGGAAAGTCATGCTTTAAGACAGAAATACAGAGAAATCTTATAAATATCAAAACAGCATGAAATCCAATTGCTTGTGCTCCTAATTACTTACAGATGTAAAGTCAAAGGGGGCTCCCAACACAACGTGTAGAGCATACTAAAAAAAAACAGCAAAATTTAAGAAAAAGTCAAATCATAATTAAAATGTGGCAAAATGAGTTTGAAAGATGAAAGATAGCAATGCCATTGTTTAGGGATCCCAGAAGAAACAAACTGATACTGTCAATCCATTAAATTGGAAGGCAAACATTAGTTTATTTATAGCAAAACATGATTTGCCTTACCATCAACAAATAAATCATTACATTAGTAAAGTACTTAACTATACTACAACACATTAATAAAACAACTCAAGATACCCATACTATCATAGACAACTGCCTTGCTGGAATGGCTCTGCAGATGCAATTTTAATTTGTCCAGTCTGGTTGGCTTAAATGTCCGGCAGAAAGGGCAATGATAAAGGCTGCAACAGTTTTGGCACTGTTGGGGCTGAGGTAATTCTTTACCTCTCTGAATTGTAGTATGTCTCTACAGGAGATCAAATGAAAAATTGCATAACACACGTTCTCTGTTATTTGAAAAAGTCAATAACAAACTTACAATGCTCTAGAATAGCATAAAATAAACCAACAAACAATGAAACTAATAGAATTATAAGAAAGCATTCAATATATCAAAAAGTAATAAATTCAATTCTTTATCGCAAAGCCCATTTACAACAAACAACCTAAAACGTAATCAAACTGTCCGCAGAAAAGTCCCGAAAATGGTAAAGGATGACAACAATTCAAAGCCTCAGAAATAAAACGTGAAAGGCATGCACATAAACAGTATTTATAACATAAACATTGAACTTTTAAACGAATTTTTCATCACAAAATGAATCCGCCATGTTGTTACGGTTTACTAACTCCGCCCCTCACTTCCGGCCTGGATCGTGTGGTCTGGATTGTGTGTCCTGAAACGTGTGGGGCTGCCGGGCTGCAGCTGGATATATCGGGCTTATTGAAAAATGCACATTCATTCTCTGCCAGCAGGTGGCGCTTTTCGACAGGAGTATAGCCGTTTCCCCGGTAACCGCAGTAAACAAAGCAATGCAGCGCCTGACTTTGAAACTCGCAGCGCTCATATTTAATCAATGAAACCATAGCCTTTTGAAGTGTAAGCTGTAATGCCAAATATATGAGGGGCATCTGCGCTTCTCTCAGATCCCGTCTTTGATAACACACATTAGTACGCCATTGTTACTCACGTGAATGATTTCGGGCATTTTCCCACGATTTCCACAAGTTCGGTAAAGTTGGCAAGATATTCACAGATTCGACTTTTCCGGATTAATAACTCGCGAGCAAAACGTCTCTACTACACAAATTACACCTCTTTTCTTTCGCAGTGAAAACGAGCTACAAGCGACTTTTCCCTCAAAACAACCTTTCCCCCGCTCTGTACAAAACACGTCCGAAGGGACCGTCTGCAAAGTGCAAAACGCGAACAATGTTACTAATAAAATACTCAATAACTTCACAGTAACACGCTGTAGTGTCACCAGATTCAGTTCACACATCACTGCTCTCCTGCTGGTTATACTACAACACTCATTTTAGAAAATAATTGCTTTGGCACATTTTTTTATGATTTTTCTGTCTGGAATAGATGTCATGTCTGCTCTATAAGTATATGCATTCTCTCACGCACAAAAGCAATATGAAAGACACTTACAGTAGAATTAATTATTATTAATAAAAATATTGTCCCTCTAAGATATTCTAGCAAGTTAGATGTTTATCTTATGTCATTTTATTATTTTCTCGCTCAAACACAGTTTCTAGTCACTAGCCATTCAGACGCGACCGGCACAGCATCAGAGCGATATGATTGGCCGAAGCGCTTGTCAATCATCGCCGTTACCGCCCCTATCCCATGATGCTTCACTGAAGAATATCTTCATACACAGCTGTTCTAAGATAATTTAGCGTGTTAAACAGAAAATACATGTATAATCGTGTCCAAATGATCATACAGTATTACGTGACTCGAGGGATTGTGTAGCACACTGAATCTGATCGCTGTTTGTCAGAGCTCATGAATGTGTGTTGTTACCGTCGCTGAGACGCCCGAGTCCACAAATCTAATATTCAGGCAGAAAACTATTAGTTTAAAAAGGGCATCTGCTATAAGTGGTATACCTGCGGAAAAGTTTCTTAGACGCAGTTACGGAATCAATATCAAGAGATTTCGGATGCATAATTTTTACACCCGAGACAGTTAATGACTTTAGATCTTGGCGCCTCAATATTCCGGTAAAAGTGAAGTTATTACAACCATGTTTAGCTAAAGTTCAGCAGAGCATAAATTCCAATTCAATTTAATTAATAGCTAAAAATGTAGGCGATGGTTAAACAAATAAAACTATACACAGAGAGAATGACTTTGCGTTAAATCAACGGGTGGATAAATATTTGCAACACTGGGAAAATGGACTGTTATTTCTTCATGAGATGTTTCAGCTGTAAACAAGACGAAAAATATTGATCGAGGACATTTTTGTCCTTTTGTTTGCAAACCTCTGGTGGAAAAACAACTCTGGCTCTCACAACCAACGTGAAAAAGACTAGAATAAACAAAAGAAAGTAGATACAGCGAGCTGGGGCCCGTTCTTCGTACGCTGCTAACTCAGTTAGCTGGATTTGACTGGTGATGATTGGGCGTGATCTTGGATTGTTTGGTTCTTCGAAGCTCATCCCGGAGTTGCTGTCATAGCAACAGGTTCATAAGCTTATTTCATGTAAACAGGATTAGATTGCATCTTTTTAAGCAGAACGGATACTTAAAATCTGTCCGCTACCACCGCTACTTTATTACAAGAGTATCCTACTAATCCAGAGACAATCATTTAAAATAATAATCATTTAAAAATTAATTTAAAGATAATATAATAATGTTGTGTAGTCTTTAATACTAGAGGCACAGCCAGTTTTACTCACTGAAAGATGTATTCGTCATAAAAGTATTACTTATTATTATAGAATAATTGTATTCGAGTCTTACACATGCTGTACAGATAATGTAGAGTCGTGCGTGAATTTGAGTGCTGACAGATATTATGGGAGAGGCTTGATGGAGCTGCAGGAGATGCAGATAACATGATCCTGACCCTTAAGAAACTTTAAATAATGCTGTCACGTGACAAATCTAAAAAAAAAAAGAAAGAAAATAAAATGAAAACACATTTCATTTATCTATTATAACATTTATGCAGTTTTGTTCGCTTGGCTGTTTCTTTATAAAAGTCCAGAAATTTGTCACGTTTTTCGTCAGGTGTCTGTTTTAATTATATGATGTCATTACGTTGCTGTCTTGCCGCAGCCAATCGCTGCACTGCTGATCGTGGTTTCGAGTATCGATACATAGCCCCTTTTAAACCAACCCATGAACTCAATCCAGCCATACTAATCAACAACAACAGGTGCGTTGGAAGAACCGAATTAGCCAGATCCCGATTAGCGCGATGATATCGTCTTGGATGTGACTTTCATCTCGGATGTAGTAATAAGCGACGTACGAACAGTGTTGGGGGTAACGCGAGTTACGTAATCAGATTACTTTTTTCAAGTAACTAGTAAAGTAACGCATTACTTTTTAATTTACAAGAGAATATCTGAGTTACTTTTTCAAATAAGTAACGCAAGTTACTTTTTTTATATGACCCCTTTAAATTTGTTGAAATTAATTAAATGATCACTTTAAAGTATATGATATGATAAAATATGATATTACGGTACAATTACAATAAAATAAATAAATAACGGTTCAGTTTACAGAACCTTACAGTTAAAACATCTTGCTCTATTTTCTGTAGTTTCTGTTTCTTGCTCCAACCAAAGTGATTTTAATCCACCTGATTTCTTCCCAACTCATAAATACAAACTTCCCAGGAGGACTTGAACACACCATTAGATAACTGTAGTACCCTGGACTGAGTGTTATTCACAAACAGTAGCTTAGCATGAACACTTGCATTGACCAAATACCTTTTTTATTCGTTAAACACTGAAGCAAAGAGTTATATTGACTTGCAGTTAGCTAACAGCAGGTTACTGGGACATATTCATGCAAAGCAGTTTCACATTATGTTCAATAAACATTTAACCAACGAATTCAGCCTTCTGGCCAAAACATTCAGAATGTATCCTCTTTAGTTCCTCTTATGGTAATTTAATGCCATGACAGAGCAGTTAAATGTTGATTCTGTTGTAGCTTGCATTTTTGATGTCATCAGGCTGGCAAGATGACTAGCCGCTAGCTAGCAAAGTGAAATTTGCTAGCAATCACCTCACCTGAGGCAGTCTTCATAGCTTGAGACTGTGTGAAGTTTGTCCTGACTACCCTTTGTTTGACTGAAATCAAAGTAAAGGACACTAAGGATGTAATAGATGGGGCTGTTTCACACATTTGTGTTTTGCAGCCATTTTGTTTCAACTGGCAGACCATCATTTAAGAGGTGGCACTCACAAAAATGTAATCTCAGGTCAATATGATTGAATGAAAATGAACATCCATTGACAGTTCAGATTTCTGCATGCTAACATTTGTGTTGATGCATTAATTTTGGAAATACTAACAAAAAATGAAACTTTTGCGATTAGTGCATTACTTCTGTGCTTGATGCTTACCTTTCTGCTCTTTATCATTAAATTCATCAAGGAATTTACTGATTCGGTCTGACGGAATTGCAAAAGAGATCCCTGCAGTGACTTTTAGTGTGTTTATTCCGATCACCTCACCATCCTAACATGACAGAATATTATGAAAAAGCTAGTACTATTAAATGTATATAACCAGTGTCTAACTAGATGTACATTTGCATTATTACTCACCAGATTAACAAGTGGACCTCCTGAGTTTCCATACTTCCCATTGTTGATGAATAAAAAGGGAAAGACAGAATCAAATTCAGCCAAAACGTTTTTTTTTTAAACAATCAGTGTAGCCTGCAAACAGCATTCTCTTTTGTCTTACATTGATGGTAGCATCAGTCTGGATGTAATCCATGTCAGAGTCATGGATGCCGAGCTCTTTTCCATCTCTCTGTGTTGTGCTGACGATACCTGTTGTGACTGTGTTCTGAAGCGCAAATGGACTGCCAATGGCAACCACAAACTCACCAGGCCTCAGGTCAGCAGACTGACCCAGTGATAACACTGGTAACTTTTTCTGCAGGTGAAATAACACAAACAATTCATGCAAATAAAATCAACTGAAATATGACTCAGTCAATCTGTGCACCACTGATTGATTTTTTTTCTTCATTAACACTTCCTACAGGTTGTAGTTTACGCTAATAGGTGGCAACAAGTCTTTGTGAGTCTTGAAACCATTTGTTCAAAAGAATCATTAAAAAACACTCAACAAAACAAGTAACTGGCTATATTTGGAATAACGTTTATATATTTATGGCTTATCTGTAGATTTTTATATGGCATAAATAGTAGAGTAGTATGGTAGTGTGCTTTTCCCAATTAAGCCACTGTTTTTATGAGTGAGTCATTGAATAAATTGAATTATTCCATAAATAGTACAATACTCAATGTTTTTAACAATTTTTTGTTTTGAGGTTATATATAGCCTAATATATATATATATATATATATATATATATATATATATATATATATATATATTACATTTATACGGAAGTTCGGAAGTTTTTTGATAAACTTGACACACAACATTAAGATTACATTAAATTAATTTTCGCTGTTATTAAAGCATGTATTTGTGAAGAAGAGCATGTTTTAATCCATAAATAGAGAATAATTATTAAAGAAACATGTTCAGGGTATTAACGAGAAAATAAGTCGTTATAACGAGAAAACAAGAAGGAAAAAAAAAAATTATGCATGGCCGCTTAGAACTTCCGTACATTTATTTCTTTATTATTATATTATAATATTAATGTTCCTGTGGCAGCGTTAGCAGCTCTACCGGTTAAATGAATAATACAATTTTATAAAAAATATTTTTTAATAATAAAAGCGTCTGCTAAATGCATAAATTATTATTATTATTAAATTATATATATATTAGGATATAGCCTAGTAGGCTATTATAATAGCATTATATAGTGGTTCAACGCATTATATTGGGGGGTTTTTTCGGATAAGCAAGAAAAAAAATATTTATAGCACAGAGAATGACAATGCCGTGAAGGGTTTTAGATATAGGCTAGGCTAATTTTATGTGTATGTATAGGCAACTCGGTATTTCCGTGCTGTCTGAAACACGTCTCTATGCTTTTGCGCAGTTTGATTGTCTGTGAGAACAGCGCGTGAGTAACGAATTGAGCTCTCTTTCGTTTCTTCTTCTTGTGGTTTAAAATTGCTTGTACGTGTAAATTGGCAAATTAATCTGTGAATCACGTGCGTGCCGAACGGTAGGGTCTCACCCGTACGTATTACGGATCAACTGCGATCCGTTTAACTCCTAATACAGTGCCGTGAAAAGGTTTTTGCCCCCTTCCTGTTTTTTTTATTTTTTGCATATTTGTCTCACTTAAAAGATTCAGATCATCAAACCAATTTTAATATTACGCAAAGATAATGCAAGTAAATACAAAATGCAGTTTTTAAATGATAATTTCATTTATTAAGGGAAAAAAGCTGTCCAAACCTACCTGGCCCTACGTGAAAAATTATTTGCCCCTCCTCTTAAATAATGAAAGAACTGTGATTAACCACATTATTTTAGAAAGCTGAGTTAAATTTCACTAGCCACACCCAGACCTGATTACTGCCTGGGGACCTCTGCTCTATATAGTATGAATGTGTGTAATACGAATGTAATCTGGATGTACTACATTCGCCATGTTGTCATTGTTACATGACCTACCAGCATCAGTTGTGTAGCTTCACTGCCATTCACAAATTCTCTCCTGTGTCCATCATATGCACATTTTAGAATCACACCGGAAATAGTAGGTCATCCGGGTACTTTTTGCATACTCTTTTATGAGTACTGTGAAATCGGACACACTTCCTTTGACACATACTGTTTTTCGCCTGCTATATAGTATGGAAGTGTGCAATTTTGAATGCAGCCCTTGTTTTTTAGATTCCTGGTTTTCTTGTGTTTTTGTTTCATTCTAATAAACTGCTTGCATTGGATCCTACACCTCAATGCCACTCAAAGTCAAATAATGAAATCAGTCCAGTTTGTTCAGGTAGTGCTTGTCACATTGGTGAACCACCAATGTGACAAGCACTACCTGAACAAACTGGACTGATTTCATTATTTGCAAAAACACATGGGCAGTCTGTCCAGAAGATCAGAATTGGGTGCAGTGTGGAAAAAGTCTAAGGCTGCAGAGCAAAAGATGGGGAAATTACATGAGCTGCTATAAACAGAAACAAAATATTTGCAAGCAATCCAGACTCTCTGACGTGGGAACATTCCTCAACTTTTGTTTCGAAAGCAGTCCCTACTCTGAATATTTTTTTCTTTGATACCCTAAATCAAAAATGGGCTATGGAAATATTGCACTAGACCAAATGTGCATCTCCATAATCAGATCCATATGAATCAGGAAACAAAATAGCTCTTACAACACAACACCTCTTGAATTCCCACACACAAATGTAGGTCAACATGTGCAGCAGGCTACCATTAACAAGTCCAAGTGTGTCTAGACGAGGCGGATTGTGTGATATAAACCATCTGCCTCTGGACTCATAAACATGGGTGTTAAGAGTCAAAGGTGTAGCCAGTTTTGGATGATGTATGCTGAGGTTTTATACTCTGGAAGTTTTTGAAAGATAAACTCTGGACTATTGACTAATAGGCTTTGTGTCAGAAAACACTGTAAAGAAAAATATGGTGACAGCAAGAAAGGTTGAAAATTAAAATTTTTCAGCCTCAAGGCCTTGTTCCACATTTACAGTACAATAAAAATAAAAAAAGAGACCTGGGAAACTTGTCTACTTGTTTAAATTGTCCTGTTATTTTTAACAGTCTTAAACAGATAAAGTCATTAATGCTTGTGAAATGATTCTCACCTTTGGGTTAATTTTGATAGTTGCAATGTCAGATTTCTTGTCTATGTCTCTGATGGAGGCCTCGTATGTCTGGCCATCGTGTAGCTGCACTCGTAGATTTTGACGGCCCGTTACTGGTGCACTGCTAGCAACCACATGAGCATTGGTCACGATCAGACCGGACTGTGTCATTATGAATCCAGAACCGCTTGACAAAGGTACATGACGGCCAAACAGTGGATGGCTGGACACAAACATTGAAAACAGTGGTTTTTACATGACTAGGTGAACATTTATTTTCTAGTAGTACTTGAAAATAAAAAATTATGCCAAAGCAACTGTTGGCCATCAGTGAGGTGAAATGAGTAGATTGCCTCATTATTAGATTATTTAAAAACACCTTTTCTTGTGAGTCTTCAATCAGGTGCCAAAATGACATATATATTTGTCTCTAAAAATAGTTATCGCCAATATAAACATTGCCAAATCAATATCATGAAGACCAGAATTGTATTTACTTGAGGAAGAGCTCGACATGTACCACAGCCGGGGCAATCTTCTCCACCACATCAGCGATAAAGTTAAACTTGTATCTTGGGCTGTTCAGATGTGCAGGACCTATACTAGCAGGAAGAACCATTCACGTCAATGACATTACATGATATGCCAGATATGAAGACTATACTGGGATGTATTGGCAATACTTTACTGTTTTTGGTAAAAAAGCCTATACATGTGTAAATGTGCACTAAATTCATATTTCAGCAAATCTGTCTAAATTGTTTTTAATCTTTTAGAAAGAAATCATTCTAATATGCTGAGTTGCTGCTCAATATTATTATTTTGAAAACAACTGTTGATACAGTAGACAATTTAGGTTAAAAGAAAGAAAGAAAGAAAGAAAGAAATAATTTTATTCAGCAATGGTGCATTCAATTAAAATGTGACTAAAGATGTATTAAGGTTTCAACATTGATAATAAGAACCATTATTAGTAATTAGTAAGCAGCAAATTAGCGTATTAGAATGATTTTTTGAAGGATCATGTGACACTGATGACTGGCATGGGCGCCGCTATGGTTTCTGGGCCCCCTGAACACCTGAAGACAGGTGTAAGGATGCTGAAAATTCAGTTTTGCCATCACAGGAATTAATTACATTTTAAAATATTTTCAAATTGAAAACAATTCTTATAAAGTTATAATAAGTTATATTTCACAATATTACTGTATTCACAATATCACTTTTTACTGTATTTATGGTCAAATAAATGCAATCTTAATTTAATTATTCCAAACGTTTGACCAGTAGTGTAACTATCAGAGGCCTCCACAGTACTGCTCAGAAATAATTGTTCTATTAGGTTCGTGTTACTCCCATAGAGCATATAACAAAGAACAGATCATCCATTGTAATAATTTTGATCTCTGCTCATCTGTGGCTAGGTGTGTCACATTTATTACTTCCCTCACATTCTGTGGGCTGGATGCAGATGGCATTCTGCCTAGATTGTTTCCTCTTTCCCAAAGCTTTGGGTAGAATATATAAACAGTGTTGCATATTTTGTTTTGCACTTCAGTACAAAAGGACTAAAAGCTGCATTTAGATGGTGTCTGTATTCTCTGACTCTGAGTGAAACCACAGTTGGCACGGGAATAGTAAGAGGAACTAAGAGTCCACATCTCACTAAACATCCAAGGTCACACTGATGTTTCTGCCTTGTGCAAATCTTAGCACTTTAAGCAGGGTTAAAGTAATTGTCTCCTGCTGAAAAAACAAGGTTGTTATTGTGTATAGAAAGTTCAATATAGAATGATAAAAAGCAATTGGAGACAGTGTGAAATTCCATGAAGTCTCAATCAGACAAAATCAGACATCACACAGGAAGTCAAAACTATAGTGGATATATAACAACTGTCCTACAGCTGACTGCCTCAGAACTATTGTGACTGCATGCTTCATTCGGATTGGCTACTACTTTTAATTATTAGTCCAGATCCACCTTGCAGTAAACTCTGATAGCACCTATAATTAAATGTAATATACAGCATATTTATTCCATTTATGTTACCTATAAGGTGATATATAATTTTCACATACATACATTCTCTGGGCAGATGAAGACATACGTTTATAACAAATATAAAATCCCCATAGTAAAATGTGTGTGTAGCCTATACATCATGATTTGATTAGCAACCATAGATGTCAACAACAAATATTTTGTTTATATATACAACCTTATTAAAATAACACACATACAAAAAAATATGTATGTTTATATGTTTTTATAATCAATGTTTTAAATACATGTCTAACTTTTATATTTATTTTTATAATATCTACTCGTATTAACGAGTTTTAGGATAGATATACACACGACATACATGTCTAAAAAAGTATTACACACATAAAATAAGTAGTTGAAGTGATCAGTGACTGACCTGAGCTTGATGGTGCACATGGACCCTTCTGCGTTTGGGTTATTACGGGGAGCCCTCGCTGTTGCGCTTTACGCGCGGCAGCCTTCATCTTGCACACATTCCCGTAGGTCTTTCCGTCGCTGCCACACACTCTGTGAGTTGTCTTACACTGGCAAACACCTTTGGAAAGTCGCTTACCGGCTGGAAATTTACATTCTAGTCCGTCGCCACACGGAGCATCATCCTTCCGACCGCACGACGCGCCCTCGCCCAGGCTGCACACAAGACAGCAGTTGCAGTGGTCGGGCACATACCCGCTCGGGCAGCTCGGACTCGGACATTTACTCACATCACACTTGGATGGACATTTCGTCTTCGGCTCGGCCACGGCGAGGTCGTGCGCAAAGAGCACTGCTGCTGCAAACAGAATTGCCTGCATTCCGTCTGTTTCCGAGTTGAGAAATACAGTTCAGGTGTCTAGTTTGTTCATTGAGCTACGACTTCAATTCTCTGTGAGATTTTTCCACAGAGAGCAGCACGCTGATGTAGGCTAATAACGTGTGTGCGTTTGATATGAAAATCCCTAATGCTCTTCCTTGTGCTATGTCATTAAAATACTGTCTCCCTGATTCTCGCACTCAGACATGCACTCGTTCCCTCCACTCCACTGCTTTTGATGGCTAATTACACTCACACACAGTGCGAGGTATGAGAGAGAGCAGATTGCAGAACACCAATCAACAGTCACTGCTCCACTGTCCAGTACAAATCGAGCACGCCAGGTCAGAACATTATAAGCAGAACTAAAATTAGAGTGGATGTAAAATGCTTTGCAACAGCCAATAGTATCCTATGCGACAATGTTGGTTGGGGTGTCTGCACAATATAGGACAATAATACTCTTAAACGCTGCTGCGGTTAATGTCCTTTAAAGCAATATACGTATGTAAATACGTTTGTTTTGGCGTGAGTGTAAAGTGATATCTATAGCCTAGTGCAGGGGTTGGACTATAACACTCGTTATTATAGGAGTTAATATCATTTCTAGGCTACAGTGGGGGAAAAAACATTGTGATTACCTTATTTTTATATTTCGCCTACGTTGTCTCTACTCTCTAGCTTGTGTCAGTGTAGTAGGCTATAAGTTGTGTTCAGCAGTGTAGTGCTTGGTGAAATGGGTTTATTGTTAGACTTCCGAAAAGGGCAAAATTAGTGTTCGAGGGTCCCTTGCAGGGGTTGGACTATAACACTCGTTATTATAGGAGTTAATATCATTTCTAGGCTACAGTGGGGGGAAAAACATTGTGATTACCTTATTTTTATATTTCGCCTACGTTGTCTCTACTCTCTAGCTTGTGTCAGTGTAGTAGGCTATAAGTTGTGTTCAGCAGTGAAGTGCTTGGTGAAATGGGTTTATTGTTAGACTTCCGAAAAGGGCAAAATTAGTGTTCGAGGGTCCCTATTATTCACTTTTGTTTCTCGCCCTCTGCCATGCTTTGTCTACACTACACAGTCATAATCATAAAAACTGTTGCTCTTAAAGGGATAGTTCGCCCAAAAAAAGAAAAATTATTTAGGCTACTCACCGTCAAGCCAGGTGTTTATGACTTTCTTTTTTCAGACAAATACAGTCAGACTTACATTTTAAAATGTCCTGGCTCTCCCAAGCTTTATAATGGCGGTGAATTGTGGTTGAGATTTTGAAGCAATATAAAGTGCATCCATCCATCATAAAAAGTACTCCACACAGCTCCGGGGGTTAATGAAGGCCTTCTGAAGTGATGCGATGCGTTTGTGAAAGGAACATATCCATATTTAAAACGCTTGTTCACGAGAGAGTGGTGTTCCAGCGGATGATGTAGGAAATAGCCTAGGTGTAGCATAAGCTCCAGTGAGAATATACTAGTCTCGCGAGAACCAAGTTTTGTTTACAGCAAAGGAAAACCAGTCTCCTCTTGGCTTATATCGAAACCGTCCGACATTTTTCTTTACAAATCCTCGTTTTGTACTTCTAATTCGTGATCGGTGTTTCCGGGTTTGTCACTTCTCACCGGAGTTTACGCTACGCCTACCTCCTACGTCATCTCTCGTGAACGCCAGTATGACAGTTAGGGGAAGCTAGAGATTATGGTTTATAACATTTTAAATGTGGATGTTTTTCTTACATAAACGCATCGATTCACTTCAGAAGGTCTTTATTAACCCCCGGAGCCATGTGGAGTACTATTTATGATAGATGGGTGCACTTTATTTTGCTTCAAAATCTTGACCACCATTCACTAATTCTTGGAAGAGCCAGGACATTTTTTAATGTAACTCAGATTGTATTCATCTGAAAGAAGAAAGTCATATACATCTAGGATGGCTTGAGGGTGAGTAAATCAGAGGGTAATTAAAATTTTTGGGTGAACTATCCCTTTCAGAGTAATAGCGTTTATGATTATGACTGTGTAGTCAAAGCATGGCAAAATTTCATCAGTGAAGAAGAACAGTGGGCGACAACCTAAAGTGAATGAAAGGGCCCCTTAAACACTACTAAGGATTGTGTACTCACAGACGCCAGTGCCAAAATACAGCAAAGATGGTATTATAATTATAAAACCTGGACAGTTGGAGCACCAAGATGAACTTCAACATCTCCCCTGGCCAGACAAATCATCAGACCTAAATATTTTCAAAACCTGATAAATATTTTCATTACCTGTGTGAAAATGTTATGAAATGTTTTGCATGTTTTTTTTTTCCAAATGTAACAATACACACTATTATATGTTATATATTATAGACTATTGTAGTGTAACCTATATGTTGTAATATTGTTGCTGATCTACTAAATCAACCATTTATAATATCAAACAAGGCAGCAAAAATCAAGGGTAAAATAGCCTACAAAGGGACACAAAAAGGAGAAAATACCCCATCCAGAGGCGAACATTAGCACTACAAATGATTTGGTACTGACAACACTAGATTTCAATTACATTTTGTTTTTCAACTGCTTACACACAAAATCTTTACTTGTCACACAATTTCTGAAACCTGACACTCAAACACCAGACCCACACACCAAATCTGCAAAAACCATACACTAATTCTCGGCCTTTGGCCTTTGAGTTTTCAATTTCATAAAACACTTTTTGCAAAACACAACACATAATTCTCTATATAACACACAAAAACCTTTCCTTTTTCAAACACAACCAATCAAAATGCCACACTAATTCATCAGTGCCTCACACTAACTCCTTCACTTGTGCAAACACACATTGCTTTACTTAACACCAAGCAATCATGGCTTTATAATGGGCCTATAAATACACATCTACACAACTACACGTGTATTCACAACCACAAGTGCTTACAGTAAAAAAAAAAGTTTGGTTTTCAATCTTGCTTTTGTGCTTACCATGAATTTTTCAACATCTCTCTGCCAATTACTTTCAATCTTGAACAGAAATGTAGGAGCTCATGAAAGAAGAGCTTTAGGTTTTGAACTGTGTGTACATGAGACCCTGGACCACAATAAGGGTCAATTTTTCGAAATTGAGATTTATACATCATCTGAAAGCTGAATAAATAAGCTTTTTATTGATGTATGGTTTGTTAGGATAGGACAATATTTGGCCGATATACAACCATTTGAAAATCTGAAATCTGGAAAAAAAAATCAAAATATTGAGAAAATCGCCTTTAAAGTTGTCCAAATGAAGTTCTTATCAATGCATATTACTAATCAAAAATTAAGTTTTAATATATTCACAGCAGTAAATTACAAAATTTCTTCATGTAAAATGATCTTTTCTTAATATCCTTATGATTTTTAGGATTAAAGAAAAATCAATAATTTTGACCCATACAATGTATTTTTGGCTATTGCTACAAATATACCCCAGCGACTTAAGACTGGTTTTGTGCTCCAGGGTCACATATGATATATCCAAAAATATATTATGGCAAGGTGTTTGTAACGTAAGACAAATGTTTGCTTTTGAGATGTGTTTGTGATATTTTGAATGCAGTACTTCATTTAGCAAGAGATGTGAGGCATTTTGCATTTTGTGTGTGCAATTTTTGGATTTGTGTGTAAAGTTTTGAAAAAAAGAGGCACATTTTTGAAAATGTAAGCAGTTGAAAAAAAAACTGTAAATACCTTGTAAAAAAAAGGAGTATATTAATTTGTGCTGAGATGAAACAGCTCTACAAAAAACACAACATAATGGACATTATTATTCTTGCATAATAAACAAGGATGCCTATTTTTTTTGCTTCATATAACCAACCTAACTGTAGTTAATGTCCAGCTTAGCGTTTCTTTTTAGGCCCATATGTATATAGTAGCTAATTTGTATTTTGATGGACAGAAGTCAGGTATGCGACTGGAGGCTCCTGAGAAGCACAATTGTTAAGTTCTGTTATGGAGAATCCAAAGTTTTATTTTATTTAAATATGTTATTTATATATTAATATATATATATATATATATATGTTATTAGTTTAAGTATTTGCTATTGACTGTTCGCGGAGTTTTGCGCTTCGTGTGTGTGTGTGTGTGTGTGTGTGCGTGTGTGTGAGAGAGAGAGCGAGAGAGACCAACTTCATCACTGTGTCTGTCACGCGACTCTGTTCCCCTCTCGGGCTCTGTCTTTACGTTTATTTTGAAAGATGAAGCGATTATGGTAAGGGGCGTTACATTTCCGACGAGTGCTTGCGGTGTTCGGCCAATCACAATGCACTGGGTCAGCTGGCCAATCAGAGCAGACTGCGCTTTGTCGGAAGGAGGGACTTTGTAGAAAACTAAGCGTTTGAGAGAGGCGGGGCATAGAGGACCTACAATAATGTACAGTATTTAAAGCATGAACATTAAAGCATGTCAACATATTCTCTTACACCAAATACACCAAATAATGATCTTTAACAAAAAAGCATCATATGATCCCTTTAAATATTTAAATGTTGTTGTTTTTTTAAATATAATTTTTTTAATATATTTTCAATAATATATAAAAAATTGTCAAAAATATATTGGTAGAAAACATATTTACACAAATATATTTTGAAACATATTTTAGCAAATGTACTTTTTTATGGGAAGCTTCAGTGAGATAATTGACTCATTGGAAGTTATCTTAAATGATGACTGAAAGAAAAGTAGAAAGATGAACAAAGAATCAATTTAAATCTCATGTTTATTTAATTGCACAAATACTAAGTTAAACAGTCAAAAGATTTAGTGATCAGATTAAATATTAAACAATGAAAAATGTTCTTACACTGAAAGGCTGCTAGATAAGCATACTCACAAACCCACATGATAAAACAGAAACTGCACTAAGAACGCTAAGATAATATAAATATATATTAGATTTATATTATTATTATATTATATATATAGACATTTCTTGTTGGATGACGGACCATCACCTTCAACTCAACCTGACTAAGAGAGAACTGCTTGTGGTTTCAACAAACCCATCACTTTATCAAAATTTCACCATCCAGTTAGGCTCATCAATCATAACTCCTTCAAAAACAGCTCGAAACCTTGGAGTTGTGATTGATGATAAGCTGAATTTCTCAGACCACATTGCTAAAACTGCCCGGTCCTGCAGATTTGCTTTTTAGGTCCTTTCTTTCAGAACATGCAACACAACTCCTTGTTCAGGCTCTTGTTCTGTCCAGGTTGGACTATTGCAATGCTCTCTTGGCAAGTCTTCCAGCCAGTTCTATCAAACCTCTACAATTAATCCAAAATGAGCCGAAAAGAACGCATGTCACACCTCTGTTCATCAATTTGCACTGGCTACCAGTAGCCGCTCGCATTAAATTCAAGGCATTAATGTTTGCCTACAAAACCACCACTGGCTCTGCACCCATTTACCTAAATTCATTACTTCAGAGTTATGTGCCCTCTAGAAGCTTGCATTCTGCAAGTGAACGGCATATTATTGTGCCATCTAAAAGAGGCACTAAATCACTTTCACAGACTTTTTCATTAACTGTTCGCTCCTGGTGGAATGCCCTGCCCAACTCAATCCGAGCAGCTGAGTCCTTAACCATCTTCAAGAAAAGACTAAAAACACATCTCTTCCACCTTTATTTGACCCTCTAACTCTAACACTTTCTATTCTATTTAAATTCTACTTTATCTATATTTATCTTTTTTTATTAAAAAAAACAGCAAAAAACAAAAACTCTAGCTTTCTATTTTTTCTACTTGCTTTTCTTTGTGTGTGTGTGTATAATATCTATCTATATATATATATATATATATATATATATATATATACAGATATCACACACACACACACAGAAAAACAAGTAGATAGAATAGAAAAATTTTTTTTCTCATTTTGTCTCTCATAGTTGAGGTATACCTATGATGAAAATTACAGGCCTCTCTCATCTTTTTAAGTGGGAGAACTTGCACAATTGGTGGCTGACTAAATACTTTTTTGCCCCACTGTATATACACCTTGCTATGTGTACTGCGTTAGGCTAACCGAGACTTGTCATTTGCACTAATATATTGTTGCTCTTTTGTTAGTTTTGACTGCTTTTATTGTCCTCATTTGTAAGTCGCTTTGGATAAAAGCATCTGCTAAATGAATAAATGTAAATATATATATATATATATATAAAAGAAAAAAATTTAAATTAGTTTGAAAGCATGCTCAGAATGACAGCGTGATTCTGGTCAGAACACAACTTGTTGCACAATGAGCAAAATGAATAGCTTATTCATGAATATATTTGTTCATGTCCAACCTAATCCACTAAATTTTGTACATTTCAATGACAGAAACATCTATTCTGTTGATTATTATCATCCTTGCTCCTTTTTTCAGTCGAGTTGGATGTGCTGCCTGTCAAGTGCTAGTTTGTAGGCTCTGAATGTAAGCCTCTGTTTTTATACTTGCCAAATGATTTAAAAATGACTAACGCTGATAATTGAAGAGAATATTAAATATTTGCAAACATAAATTGGATGTTTTTACACAAATATTGGTGTCACTCTGGCATCTACAGATGAAAAAGAAAGTGTGGTAAGCTGAGGAAACGAAACATTTTCTGGCACATCTCTTTTCCAATGCACTGCATTATTGGAAGCCTCAAAAAGAAGAGGGAAAAATGGCAGATGTTTCTTTTTTGTCAGTATCAAGCAGATAGTCAGCTGCACTTGAACCATGATTGGTTGCTGAGAGTTTGGCTCCATTAACAAGATGTTTACTGGAACAACCTGAATTATGATCATATCTTAAATCTTTACTGCATCTACATTTTGCTCCTCTTCATACCTCGCCTTCCTTTCTGCTTCCCAATCATTCAATAATTTGAGTAGAAAGTTGTAAAGAGAAAAAGAACAAAGAACCAAAAAAAAAAAAAAAGAACAGAGACACTTTTATTAATTTACTGAATCATACAAACACTTTGCTACCTGTAAATACAATATATTTTAATTGTTTTATATGGATGTTAGTCACTATAGCCTAAACCCAGTGCAAAGAGCAGCAAGTACAAGCGAAGATTCAGCGGTCAGGAAAACCCCAAAGAAACTCTCAAATCTCACTGTCTTGCAATTTGTTTCATTATAAGGCATTTATTCATACAGATTATGTTGTGTTAAGTAACCTAGACCTTGTCTACCAAACCAAGATGGCCAGAGGACTATAAAAATCCAAATGGCAATTACCATTTAAACCAGCATTCATACTATCACACATAGAGACCAAAGTACCTACTGTTATTTTCTATGCCTCTTTTAGTGGATATACTAAAATAACTCTCGAGTTCATCCATCCATTAGCAGATGCAGGCCCATTTCTTCTTGCTCTCTTGTGCGGTTATGACTCTTGCTGGGATATTGAAGCTCTCAGATCTGCAGTGTAATACACATTCGTTCACACTCTCCCTTCTCTGGCTCTTCAACCTCTGTGCCAATGTCACAAAGATGCTGTCCACCGGGTCCCCTTTGGGACCTTTGGCTGAAGTAAGATAAAAAGACATTCCGTGGACTTCAGCCAAGTGACGAGCCTGGACGATTAACACCGAAGCAGTCGTCGAAGTGACCAGATCGGCCTTGTTGCAAACGAGGGCACGGGGTATATCCAGACCAAGAGAGTGCTGACGGCACTCGTCCATCCACAAGGGAAGATTGCAGAAACTAGTGGGGTTAGTGACATCAAAGACAAAGACAATTCCGTGCACATTGCGATAGTAGTGCTGCACCATGCTTTTACGAAAACGCTCCTGACCTGCCGTGTCCCAGAGCTGTATCTGAGGTGAGACAGAAAAGGAAGAGATTCATATTTTTGTATACTGGGAATTTGACTTATGACCTTGCCATTGCTAGTGACATGCTTTACCATTTGATCTATAGAATCATTGAAAACTGAAATTAAATCTCCATAGGGTTAATCTGACCTAAGGGCAGTGCTGGGTAGG
The DNA here is from genome assembly GCF_001515645.1 of Sinocyclocheilus grahami. Lineage (NCBI taxonomy): Eukaryota > Metazoa > Chordata > Actinopteri > Cypriniformes > Cyprinidae > Sinocyclocheilus > Sinocyclocheilus grahami. The sequence continues at coordinate 477,742 of NW_015505750.1, forward strand.
TTATTTACAAATTATAGTCCGTTACTGATTCCAAATTATCTGACAAAAATTGTAGTTAGTAACGTAATCTATTACATTACACATTTTAGGTAATATAATCAGACTCCTTTTTGATCACTTGCGACCTAACTTGTTAATCACATTGCTTTAAATAGGATAAAACTGTATCATATTGATATAAAAATGCAAAGAGAATGAAAATATTCATTGTTAAATTAAGAAAATGAAGCATTAAACATTACGTCAAGGTTTCATAAAATGAGGTTCACGCAGGAACGGCAAGGGGTTTGTGAGTTTAAATGAAAACCTAATAGTTAAATCATGAAAAATGTAGAATTAAAATAAATCTCTTTAAAATAAAAATAAAATACTTTGTTTACCTGCATGTCATGTGGCCATTAACCAATGTCAGAGAACCGTGAACATGCAAATGTGTTATTCATGTATGACCTTAAAAAAAATTGGGAATCCCTGCATTACATGCAAATAAGAAATAATGTACATGTTTGCATTTTAATGTGTTTGAAAGACAAAAGCCTTCCAAGGACAAAGACTTTTGTGAATAATATGTAATCAATAAAAAAGTAAGTGTACTCTGATTACGAGTATTTTAAAATGTAATATAATCTAATTACAAGTACTTATTAAAACCTACTTTAAAAAAAAATCTAATTATGTAATCCAGTTTACACTGGGCTATAATAATGAAAATGTTTATATACACAAATACGGCAAAGCAAAAGCAAATCTGATTAATTCATATCACAAGAGGAACATGCGAATAAATATGACAGTAAGATGTTCACAGAAGACAGACCCATAAACCACAATGCTGCATTGACTTTGCAGAAGTAGAAAATGCCAATGTACTGCTGAAGTCTAGACAACATCTTAAAATTAACATGACATTTAAATCACAAACTTAATTTGTTCTTAGGCAAATGTACTCAAACGTAATGTAATATGGTTATCTTTAAGGCAGTTGCTGTTTAATGTTTGTGCATAGGACTATTTTTCTTAAAAGTGAAGTCCAATTCCTCATTTTGAAGCTCAGAAAAGATCACAACAAAACGGTGAAATCCCACGATTTGCTCTTGTTCCTCTATGGGATTCACACGCAATAAATCTATCTACCACCTAAAAATTCAAGAAGTAAACATTTACGTCGGTTATTGAATTGACATCAGAGCCGGTAAATCCAAATTCTTCAGTTTAACTAGAGTAACTAGAGCAATGTATCTTTCGAACAAGTCCAACTCATTCATTTAAACGATGAGTAAACCGATATTAAGAGGATTTGTGTAACGCTACATATGATTCAGTTTATGGGGTGAAAAGTTCATTTAACCGTTACAAATAAACCGTTCTGATAACGATTGACTTGATTAAAAACAGAAAAATTACACACAGAACACCTCTCCAGCCAAGTGATGTTGAGATTTTACGGCACGACGTAAAAAACGCTGAATCGTCTTTTTCCTTTTAAACGCCGTTCGAAAGATCCGATTCGTGTTGAATGAAATCGCGTTTTTGGAACGATTTTATTGCACCGCATAAATTATCTTTATGCATCCTAGCAACATTTTGTAATTGGCTCACAATATATACGTGTTTCATAAAAAACCAAGATACCGTTAAACTCAGAAGTCTTACTTTGATTTTCTCGCCTTCGATCTCGAGAAGTTTCTCACGAAAATCCACCCCGATTGTAGCCTCCGTTCTGCTGGGAAACTGTCCGGTGCAGAAGCGGTGAGTCAGACAGGTCTTACCGACACCGGCATCTCCAATCACAATAATCTTACAGGTACGACGGCAGCGCACCGGGTTACCGGTCGATGAACCGGAGCTCTCTATGGACGAATCCATCTACAGTTCCAGTGGCGAAACAAACATGTGAAATGGATGTTAAAAGGAGGCTAAAAGTTCAGAGCACTCCTCACATGCCCATGGTTAGATTAGAAGAACTTCCCCTTTAAATAAGAGAAACTTGGACTCGTTTTCAAAGCCCACCTTCATAAGACGTCAAAGCAGGTAACTGATGTAAACTTAAGCTTCTCCCTCTCTCTTTTACAATATAATAAAAAAACACAAGTATTCATTGCATGCATGAATTCATGCATGCAATTATGCATACAATAAAAGGGGGGTAAGAACCGTTTTTAAAAGGGAAGTCTGACATCCAGCTTGGACAGAAACCAAAACAGCCCAGTTATTTCATATCCCTCTCAGTAGCTAGAACGGTTTCTAGTGTAACTGAGGCAAAGTATGCTTATCTATGTTATCTTCTATGTTTTGAAGACTCTACCAATGTCAATGTGAAGGAACAGTGATGTGCATGGACAGAGCACTCCTCACATGCCCATGGTTAGATTAGAAGAACTTCCCCTTTAAATAAGAGAAACTTGGACTCGTTTTCAAAGCCCACCTTCATAAGACGTCAAAGCAGGTAACTGATGTAAACTTAAGCTTCTCCCTCTCTCTTTTACAATATAATAAAAAAACACAAGTATTCATTGCATGCATGCAATTATGCATACAATAAAAGGGGGGTAAGAACCGTTTTTAAAAGGGAAGTCTGACATCCAGCTTGGACAGAAACCAAAACAGCCCAGTTATTTCATATCCCTCTCAGTAGCTAGAACGGTTTCTAGTGTAACTGAGGCAAAGTATGCTTATCTATGTTATCTTCTATGTTTTGAAGACTCTACCAATGTCAATGTGAAGGAACAGTGATGTGCATGGACTGGTGCCATGTGTGTGCTCTCACGATTTTTTTATTACAAAAAATCTATCATACAACAAACTCTTCTTTGAACACTGTAACCCATTTGGATCAAACAGAGTGACAGAATGAAGTAAGATGAAGGAGAAAGGGGGAAAAGGGTTTTCTTCTGTCAATTTCACAGGCTCTTGATCACAGTTTACTGTCCGTTTGTTGGATACAGCCTCTTCTTCAAGATATGCAATAAGGAACCTCTACACATGCCGCTTCCCATTATGACATCACTTCCTGTCCATGTCCAGTCTCCCCCCTAAAGTACATCCAACGGTTCAGCTGCCTTTTCACACCAACTCAAACCAGATCTTTTGCACAAGCCACATAACCTTTTTAAGCTTTTATTTTTCATATAAATTACTCTTTAAAACAGGGGAAAGATGGGTTTGAGTGCGCTTCTCTAGCTTGGTTTGTTGACTATGGGATTTGCTTTCACCATTGCACAAAGTTTGCATTCAAACATACTGTATTCAAAAGGGGATGCATGTTTGACTAGTTTTCAGTTAGAGAGTAGTCATCAGCAAGGTTAAAAAAGTAAAATGGGCAATTTATCCCCCCCCCCAACACTCCACCTCTTCTTCTTCCTCCACTCCAAAACACAGTCATTGTCTGTCAGTCCTAACTGCAATTTCTGGGGGCGTAGAAGATCGCAGGAAGTTCCTCACAGAATCGCATTAGTCAACTGCAACCATCTCGGGTGTTTGACAGTGGCGGTGCCACACCGCTTCCCATTCCACCTCCTCCCTCTTCAGATCTTCACATATCATTGGCCAGCTCCTCAGTTTCTGTGGAGACGTCTCCATTGACCGCAATCTTCATGTTTTCCTCATAGCCTGGAGGCATGAAGGCCAGCGTATAGGGGTAGATCTTAAGACACTCCGCTCGGTAGAACTCTGCGGTTTCCTTAGCCTCTCCGAGGCTGCCATCACGCAGGCTTTCCAAAACCTCTGTACAGATCTGCAAAAATGAAATAGTAATATAAGCATGTAATATACTAGGGTTTCCCAATTGGGGGTTTGCGAAGGACATCAGCTTTAAAAAAAACAAAAAAACAGAAAGCTGTGGTCAATTCAGTATTGTGAAGGAAATCACAGTTGTTTTACACTACTTACCCAAACATTTCCATTCTTATCACTTTTTATACATTAACCAGCTCGTAAAATCCTCTTAAAGGGGTCATATGATGTTGCTAAAAAGAACATTATTTTGTGTATTTGGTGTAATGAAATGTTTATGCGGTTTAAGGTTCAAAAAACAAATTATTTTCCACATAATGTACATTATTGTTTCTCCTCTATGCCCCGCCTTTCTGAAACGTGTTGATTCTTACAAAGCTCATCGGTCTGAAAAGCGAGGTGTGCTCTGATTGGCCAGCTATCCAGTGCGTTGTGATTGGCAGAATACCTCAAGCGTGTGACGGAAATGTTACGCCCTTACCATACTGTGATGCCCTGTCTAGCCGGAGCGACGAGACAAAAACATTAAAATCCTTTATAAACAAGGCATTTGTTGCATCCAGTGGGGACATAATTACGGATTATAATGACTTATACTGTCTTTTTACGCGTTGCATCGTGCCGCGTAAACATAAAACCATGTCTGCATTTGTGATCGGAGAAATTACAAACAACAAGTGCTACTCTACACTGCTCAAAACTCGCGTTTGAATCATCAGTGGCAAATCCTTTAAATATGAAAACGTAGTACAGTCTGTGAGTCAGAACAGCCGGCATTGTAGTCTACTCTACCAGGATCAGGAAACAGTCCTCCATAAAATGTGCTGCACACATCTGAATATTTGGGTTGAAGTGTTCTGGAACAGTGTTGTAAATAGACTTAACCACTGATTTCTAGTCGTGTCTTCTTTTGGAAGGCCAAACAAAGTAGTTTCTCTTTCACAACGAAACACAGCGTCTTCACAACATGGCGGCGGCGGTGCAGCAACAATACACATGTGAACATTTGGGTGGCGTTATGCAAATCCACATTGTGACGTAGACATGTGGGGGCGTGTTTAAACGAGCCATTTTGGTAGGGCGTGGACCAGTCTTAACTTTGATAAAGAATATCTCTTTGGGTTTGAGACTTTAGTCTTTGCAACTTTAGGGATCTTATCTATTCACGAACAGCTTCCAGCTCCAAAGAAAAAGGAAAACTTGAAATCGCATCATATGACCTTTTTAAGGTCATGTAGCCCATTATGTACCTGAATATTTCTGTTGTTCAGTGATTCATCAAGTGCTATAGCCAGTTCCACCGCTTTCTTCTGTGTTGAAGGGTCTAAGTAGAACATCATTTTGGCAGCTGTAAAGCAAGAAAAAAAGGTGAAATTGAACATGAAAAAGTAGCAGTTTGAAATTTGTGAGCACATAAAGTGTTGTGTATGTGCACCTGCTACTCGATGAGGGATGGAATTGAAGTACTTGGTGAGGAAGGCCTGGTTGAAGTTCTTTGCATTACTTTCCCCAAACAGCCTGGAGATTTCCTGCTTGAGAACCATGCTGACCGATTCTGCTAGGTCTTTACTTTCGGACACTGTTAGCCAATCAACAGGAACACATTACCAAACAAATTTGCAATTCAACCAACGCATGGAGGTGAACATGGTGTCAAAAGCAACAAATTAAGACATAATAGTGACTGATTGATAAAATGTAAAGAAAATACAACCAAACTAATAGCAAGAGGCACCCTGGGTTCACTCACCTCCTTTAAAGAAGCGCACTAGACACTGGTGAAGCCAAGGGTGGTCCGGGTCTATTGCATAAGCCCTTTTCACTGACTGCAGCATTAACAGGTACTTTTCTGTGAGGAAATTGAGGACAAGGAACACTGAAATTATGCAGCTATTCAAGTTGAGATGTAGCAACAGATAATTTGTTTCGTATTCTGATGTTCATCCAAGAGAAATGGATTATTAAAAAAAGAAAACTATTATTAGACTGTACAAATGGAGATGAGAATGGAGTTCAGAGATGTAAAGCATGTACCTTTCCTAAAGTAGATCTCAAAGGCCAGAAGGTGTGTGTCTATCTTATTCTTCACCAGGTTTTTCAAGGGTGTCAGAAACTTTACAGCTTCATCTAATGGGTTCTCCACCTTAAAAATGAAAGAGAAACAAAACATGTTTTGTCCAAGCACAAAGAACAGGCTTCGAGTTTCTTCGAATTTCCCCTTGGTATTCCTACTAAAGAGATGAACTGTGCTGAAAATCTTTCAGATGAAGAATTCCCCACTTTCACAAACATTCCTCTCAAAACAAACACACCCTGGCCAGTTTCTCTGGTATAAGTTCCTCTTTAGGTCCGCCGATCTCTTCGTCATCATCCTCTTTTTTCTTTTTCTGGTTCTTTAACTGTTTCTCTTTCTCCGCATTCTTTTTTTCTTCCTCCAGCTGTGCTTTCTTCTGTGCTCTCCGTTGCTTGTTCCTTAACTTCTTCAGTTCTTTGTCAGTCAGGTTCCCTGTTTGGAAAACCCAAGCAACATTGAGCACACTTCTTTTTAAAGTAAACATATACAGGCTTGCTTCAGTTTATGGAAGCCCGTTTCTGGCATGGAATCATCAAGGTAATTGCAACTTTTTCCCCCTCACACAATTTCTCACAATTTAATTTAAAATACTTTTTTCTCAGAACTGTGAGAAAACGGTCTGAGAAAAAACTAATTGCAAAATAAACACTTTGGAAAATAAACTCAAAATTGCTAAATACAAACTCAGAATTCTGACTTTGTTTCTTTGAATACTAAGTCTACATCTCATAATTCTAACTTTCCCCCCCCTCTGAATTCTGAGTTTAAATCTCGCAATTCAGTTTTGTCATTTCCACCACAGAACAAAAAATACTAAATTAATTGTGACTTTTTCGTCTCACTATTCAGACTTTTCCCTCCTCACTATTCTACAAGGATAAAAGTCAGATTTGTGAGATGAAAAAGTCACAGTTACCTTAATTTTTTAATCTGTAGCAGAATCTGGCTTCCATAGATTTATGGCATATTACCGGTATCAGCCTGTAGTTCCTTGCTGTCATCCGTTAGCGGGTTGTCATGCAGGTTGAGGTAGATTTGGATTGCGGTTTGTGCGGCTTTGAAGTAGAATGGGTGCATACGTAACACGTCCTCCAGTTTAAGCAGGTCCACATAGGAACGCAGCGTCATCTTCCGCATACAGTACGTATGGAAGTCAAACTGGTCATCTGTTATCTCTACAAAGTGCTGTTATGAACGAATGAGAGAGGGAAGTAATCAGATGAGGAGGTAAAATCAGCACACAAATACCATGATATAATGACAAAGCAAAAATGACTGACCCTTTCAATCTCATGGCATTTTTTCAGTGCTTCTCCATATTTCTTCATGGATTTATAGGCCAGAGCACATTCAGTCTGGAACCACATGCACTGCATCTCATTCAGATTCTCTACCGCAGACGCTCCCTCCTGAGAGAGAGAGAGAAACAGAGCAGTTACACACAAAACACCGGTGAGTAGATTATATATACACGAATGTACACACACATTTCCCTTACCCTTGTGAACTTGGCGCACATTTCCTCAGCCTCCTTGACCAGACCTGCTTTAAGCAGGTACTTGGCGCATTTAGAGTTAATAAAACGGTCTGCTGTGTCCAGGGCCTGAGCTTCGTCCATCCAACGAGCTGCTTCCCGGATGTTCCCAGCATGCTGAGTGAGGAAAATACAAACGGGACCCAATGGAGCCAGGATATGACAATCAAATGACTGAACCCACCTAATTATTCTGCATTTCTTTTAATTAGTCACACTGTTTGGTGAGACACAGTTGTTGCAATCATCGCTTCAATTAGCATACTGCGATTTGAATTAAAAGAATTTCCAAAATGGTAATTGTATGCAATGCGTTTTGGACATCACCTTGTATATCTTGGCTTTAATGAGGAAGAGCTCTATCAGAGTAGGTGTGCTCTCAATGGCAGCATTGATGTAGTCGAGAGCCATGGTGTGCTGGCCGATCTGATCAAAGTGCTGAGCCAGGAAATACTGCACCCAGAGTAACGTAGTGGGTGGCTCTTCCTTGCCATCATCTATATGTAAACATCAAAAGAACCAATCAGGTAATACTAATGCACTAACACATCAGGTGGCTCACCAAAGAGTCAAATTTTTCATCAGTTAATTTCTCCATAATTTCCAATTATAATGTTTGTTTAAAAAAAAAAAAAATTTATATATATATATCTGGGCTCGACAATAAGGACTGCCAGATGGCACGGGGTCAGCGTAAAAGACTTGGGACAGTTCACAGATTTGTCATTGGCCCGATCGGGCCACTGCTGCATTGTCACAAACGTTTAGTATTTGCACGTGTTTTTATGCCTTGCTAATTTAAAAATTATAAAAGCATTCAAGCAAGACGCGAAAGACGACTACATTAAAGGGGTCATATGATGCGATTTCAAGTTTTCCTTTCTCTTTGGAGTGTTACAAGCTGATTGTGCATAGATAAGATCCCTGAAGTTGCAAAGACTAAAGTCTCAAAACCAAAGAGATATTCTTTATCAAAGTTAAGACTCTGCCACCCCCCCCTAAAACGGCTCGTTCTAACACGCCCCTACATATCTAGGTCACTATGTGGAAATATTTGCATAATGCCGCCCAAATGTTCACGCAAAGAAAGGCAGCGTGGTTTCAGTAACCGCAGTTAGTGGCGTTCATTCATAAAAACTTCTACACCTACTCTACACTTTGTTTAGCATCTCAACCGATTTGAATCGTCACATATTTGAATCGATTTTCAACCAGCTCGCGGTAAATCGTTACATCCTTAGTTAATATATATTTAATTTACACAGTGGAGTACAGATGCACCATTCGACTGGCCATTTTTATTTTTTTTATTTCAACCGATTTCCATTCCGGGCTTGCATACAAACTGCACTGCAATCATAGTTCAAAATGTCATTTGTGTGTAAATATTACTTTGTGTGTAAACGGATGTTAACAGAGGCCAGAGACACTGAAGACAGACGCAAATATTAGTAAACACTGTAGCAGGCAGAGCAAGAGCACGGTTCACAATCTGCAAAATATTGAAAGAAAATCCTAAATGTTGAATTAGGGGTTTATATGAATGTATCTCTGTGGGGAACTGACTTTCTTCAGAAAAGTTTACATGGCGTTTTATGGATTTAAGGTAATAAGTACAGCGGGAACCAAGGAAGTGCTGTTCCATAAGCACCACCTGCTGTCAGAGAGTGAATTTGCATTCTCATTCAGCCCATCTGCTGTTTTTCAGAAAGCATCATTTCATTTGTATCTTTGTTCTAAACATTCATTTGTGCTATTGCTTGTAATTTGTTCTTATTTACGGACTGTTCACTTGTCTTTAATAATGTTTGAACTAGGGCTGTGCGATATGGACAAAAAAAAACCTATCACGATTTCTTTGATAAATTTTACCATTTCGATTTTAATCACGATTTTGACACCCACAGACATGCTTTACAGTCATAAATGCATTCAGTGTGAATTTGAAACATATTTCCAAAAGAAAACCAATTAGAGCTTTATCAAGAAGCTGTAACATGTCTCTAGAACAGACATAAGGCAAAATAATCACTAAGTAAAGGTGTAACAAAATGTCTCTAGAATAGACATATGGCAGAAAAAAAAAATCCTGTGTCCAGGGATTTTTTTTGCCATGCATTGGTCATAGAGCTCTTTGTGGTGTTGCCTCAGATGTTGAACTAGATTTGTTGTGCCAAGTTCACACGTACTCCGTCTGCAGTGTGTATACAGTATGTGTATACGGTGCAGAAGCAGCACAGACTAATTTTGCTTTCACACAGGATGCGTTTGCAGGCCGCTTCTGATCCTGATGTTTACCACAAACACAACATTTATCCATTATTTTGATTTCAAATCCAAACGTTGTTTCTGAAAATGCCTTTTCAGCATTTTGATTCTCTTATCACAGTACAGTAATACAATCTTTCATAGACATATATTCACATTTAAACTCAATAAATATAACTTTGTTTAACTACCACCACGAGTGCCACCTATTATTGCCTTGTTTATCTAAAAGTGCACTTTTCCTTGTTTTAAACCTAGCCAAAAAGCATGTGTTGACTGTGAAACAGTACTTTAATTATATGCATTTATGGTGTAATTACAAAATTTCCGTGTCAATCCATGTTAATTTTTACCCACAGCAGAAATAGACTCTGTGTGGAAACGATCGCAGCATGACTGCTGCAGACGCCTGGAGTGCACTGCCGGACCGCAATCGCGTGCAGTGTGAACGCTCGGATCCATTAACATGGGCACGGACAAAATACGCACCACAGACGGAGTGTGTGAACCTGGCTTTACGTTTGTATGCCCACCCGGTCTGTTCTGTTCTCGTGCTCCATTTAGGCGCGCGGCATTCTGATTGTTTCGGATAGCATATGAAGGTCAGGGGCGCAGAAAATCGTGCTGTAAAGCGATTTAGAAATAGAGTATGCTCAAATCGCGATTTTATGGTGATTTTGATTAATCGCACAGCCCTACTTTGAACTTTATAATTATTAGGCTAGTAGTTTTTGCTGTAGTATCGAAATTGGTTTGGAAATTTATTTGGTATCTACAAATTTTGGTGTCATATACGCATATACGCTTAAAAGATAACATGGGTAAAAAAAATTACGATACAAGCAACTTTTTTTTGTGGCAGTAAATATTGGCAGGTTGGCAGGGCAAATAAAACATTATATATATATCTATATATATATAGATATATAT
>NW_015505750.1:491193-494605 GCF_001515645.1 Sinocyclocheilus grahami
TTTTTTTTTGCCATGCATTGGTCATAGAGCTCTTTGTGGTGTTGCCTCAGATGTTGAACTAGATTTGTTGTGCCAAGTTCACACGTACTCCGTCTGCAGTGTGTATACAGTATGTGTATACGGTGCAGAAGCAGCACAGACTAATTTTGCTTTCACACAGGATGCGTTTGCAGGCCGCTTCTGATCCTGATGTTTACCACAAACACAACATTTATCCATTATTTTGATTTCAAATCCAAACGTTGTTTCTGAAAATGCCTTTTCAGCATTTTGATTCTCTTATCACAGTACAGTAATACAATCTTTCATAGACATATATTCACATTTAAACTCAATAAATATAACTTTGTTTAACTACCACCACGAGTGCCACCTATTATTGCCTTGTTTATCTAAAAGTGCACTTTTCCTTGTTTTAAACCTAGCCAAAAAGCATGTGTTGACTGTGAAACAGTACTTTAATTATATGCATTTATGGTGTAATTACAAAATTTCAGCACAGCAGAAATAGACTCTGTGTGGAAACGATCGCAGCATGACTGCTGCAGACGCCTGGAGTGCACTGCCGGACCGCAATCGCGTGCAGTGTGAACGCTCGGATCCATTAACATGGGCACGGACAAAATACGCACCACAGACGGAGTGTGTGAACCTGGCTTTACGTTTGTATGCCCACCCGGTCTGTTCTGTTCTCGTGCTCCATTTAGGCGCGCGGCATTCTGATTGTTTCGGATAGCATATGAAGGTCAGGGGCGCAGAAAATCGTGCTGTAAAGCGATTTAGAAATAGAGTATGCTCAAATCGCGATTTTATGGTGATTTTGATTAATCGCACAGCCCTACTTTGAACTTTATAATTATTAGGCTAGTAGTTTTTGCTGTAGTATCGAAATTGGTTTGGAAATTTATTTGGTATCTACAAATTTTGGTGTCATATACGCTTATTAGAATAAAAGATAACATGGGTAAAAAAAATTACGATACAAGCAACTTTTTTTTGTGGCAGTAAATATTGGCAGGGCAAGTAAAAAAATAAAACATTATATATATATCTATATATATATAGATATATATCAAAAATAAACTTTGTAAACAAGTAATTTATAGCTTTAAAAGAAAAAAAACAACTTGATACACACACACACAATCGTGCTATCCCCTGCAAACTATGTAAATTATAGTAATTTACTCTGAGCAGTTCTATTTGGAGCAGCTTCTGTTTCCTCTTTATTACACAGGCCTCTGCTCAGCCAGCAGGTGGTGAGATCACTAACATCACTTCATTCTGTCAGCAAATCTGGAATCTGCTTTTCCACATTCAATACAGCACTACAGAATCAGTGACTTCAGATCAGTTCAGGGCATCCTATATACCACAACCTTAAAAACAGAGGCTTTGGAAACTACGAAGACAGCAGCCCCCACAATATGACATGATTTCAGATGCTAACAACTTTGTGTTGGGGGCTTAGCACAATAGAACAATGAATTCAAAATGTTAAAGTACACCACCTACTCCAGTTTCCTATGGAAATGCAAACAATCTAGCTTCTCTTAATAGATGAATTATTTTAAGCTTGTGTTATATAGTTATTATAAAGTCACACATTATGATGTGTCACACATCAGAGATTGAAACAAAATATTCAACTATAAGCCAAAGAGGAAATTTGAGAAGCAAAGCATGTTTTTACATTTTGATGTAAGACAAATGTTTATTTCTTTGAAATACCATGCCCAGATTAATTTTTGCAAAATAACACCAGGAACATTAAGGAATATTAAGTTAAGTAAAGGGGTGGTCTAATGCAATTTCATACATTCTGAGTTTTTTACACTGTTAAAGAATTGGAGTCTCATGCTAAACATGGCCAAAGTTTCAAAAAATGACGAGTTGGACGAGTATATCTGTGCAAAATACACTCCTTCAGGGTTCGTGTAGGTTTCGGAAAGTAGATAGATAGCTAGATATTAGAGATCGGCCGATAATCGGTTTTATCAATTTTTTTTCACATATTTAAGCATGATTAATGATGAGTGATTTTTATACCGTTCTGTGTGAATACATAGAAATTCAAGGGGCAAAATACACATTATTACACAGAATAAATGTGTTTTAAAATTTGTAGGGCGACAGTTAAAGCATTGTAGAAAAATGGAGAAAATCAAATATCGGTGGATCTGTAACATTACTTTAGTTTCAGTAAATTTAAGTTTTTGTTTTTTTTTAGCTTCATTTCAATTAAAGGGGTCATATGACGGTGCTAAAAAGAACATTATTTTGTGTATTTGGTGAAATAAAACATTAAATAAAAATGAATTCAAAATAACAAAATACTAGTATATTAAAATACTATCATATAATACTTTATAAATATAACTAAAATAGGCTAATTTTTTATGTTGGCAATTAAGAGTTCTGGTAATTTAAAAAAAAGAAAGAAAAGCCAATGGATGCGATGAATGCATATACAGATTAGATTACTTTCATGATTTTTATATTACATGTATTCATTTTATATTCACTTGTCACTTATGGCTAGTGCTTTCTAAAGACAATCCATGGCAGGCTAAACTTGATACACACACACGCCTCAAGCGTAGGGCTGGGCGATATGGCCAAAATGTATATCACGATATATTTCTTCATTTCGGTCCATACGATATAATTCCGATATCGATATGAACACTATTTATCTGAAATAGAAATCTTTTGTAACATTATAAATGCCTTTATCATCACTTTTGATTAATTTTAAGCATCCTTGCTAAATAAAATTAATTTCTATAATTTCTTTCCCAAAAAATTTATAAAAATTATACTGAATGGAATAGTGTATAATGTTACAAAAACTTTTTATTTCAGATAAATGCTGATCTTTGGATCTTTCTATTCATCAAAGAAAGAAAAAATTTACTCAACTGTTTTAAATATTGATAATCAGCAAATCAGCATATTAGAATGATTTCTGAAGGATCATGCGACACTGAAGACTGGAGTAATGATGCTGAAAATTTAGCTATGTATGATCACAGGAATAAATTACATTTTAAAATCTATTCAAAATAGAAAGCAATTTTAAATAGTAAAAATATTTCAAAATTGTACTGTTTTTGCTGTACTTTGGATCAAATAAATGCAGCCTTGTTGAGGAGAAGAGAATTCTGAAAAATAAAATAAAATACAACAACATTAAAAAATCTTACGGTTCAAAAACTTTTGACTGGTAGTGTAGGCTGATTATTCTTATAGATTGAAACAAATGTGCTTCAGCCAGAAAAAAGAGTATGAAAAGTGCTCCGAGTCGCTGCAGAAAACAAAAAAAAAATCGAACAATAACAAAAGCTGGAAATGTTGCTGGAGACCAAGGTTATTATAGTTTAGCATTTTTAAATTCGTTTTATTTTAATAT
>NW_015505750.1:495109-510729 GCF_001515645.1 Sinocyclocheilus grahami
TCTATTTAGTTTTTATATAGTTTAGTTTCAGTTTTAGTTTTAGTAATTAAAGTTTATTAGATTTAACAGATCACTTCCAGAGTTCAGGCCAAAGAAAGACAAAGAAAGGCTAATTTAACCTTAGTGATGCAAACTTCTAGCGACACCAAATTAAAGCATGCTGAGATTGATTAGATGGTAAAAGTATACAAATACACACCAAAATTAAGCAGTCATGCCTTTTTAAATCTACACAAGTTGCGCTTACATTACATGTAAAACACACTAGACTGAATAATTAATGTGTGTTGTGATATTTAATGTGAAAATAAATGTAGCTAATTTCTTTATATTATAGCCTATGTCTTTCATCTTATTTAACTATAATCATGATACCGTAACTGTCGTCTCTTGCTCACTTTCCCGTGAACAAACCCGCATAAATAAGTGTGACTAATGAAATGCAATAATAATGGCGGAGCCTCAACATTGGATTTGCAGCGTTGTGCATTCTAGCCATTGGCGCTGCAGCTGAAGTGAATGACAGCTTGGGAGCACTCGTTGCTCGCTTTCTGTAGCCTATATCATTTTATTTTTAAGATTTATTTTTAATGCTTCTGTAAAGGGGTCGGGTACAGAATTAAATTGGTGCTGGCTGCTGTCGGATAACGGGTCGGGTGCTCTGTTGTGTAGCTACTGTGGATGTAGGTTTACCTAACAGGACCCGTGCAGGACTCTGCTTTACACTGCTTTGCGTCTCACCATCAGATAACCTCACGTGCATGATGCGCCATTTACGGGTATTTCCCTAAACCGACACACATCAATTTATTTTGATTTTTAAAATTTTATTTCAGTTTACGAAAATGTTTTTTGACCAATCGTTTTCGTCTTAGATTTAGTTTTCGTTTACGAAAATAACCTTGCTGGAGACGGGCTTATTTAAAATGCAAACTCATTCTCTGCCAGCAGGAGGCTCTTTTAGAGTGCGAAAACTAGCGGTTTCTCCAGTAATGGCTGTAATCACAGCAGCTACGCTCATGAATGCTACTTTATCAGATCAAATGAAAATGCCATCGAAACTTTTCTGAAGACAGTCGGTTCCCTTCAGAAATACATTCATATAAAACACCCATGCCGTGTTATGATTTTGAAACGTGCAGTGCTCATGTTTATTCAACGAAGTCAAACGGCACAAATAAATAAATGTATGGGAAACTGGTAATGTATATCGAAATATCGGAAATGTGTTTAAAAATCATATCACCGTTATTGAAAAAAAATAGTATCGCGATACATATTGATGTTGAATTATTGTCCAGCCCTACTCAAGCATGTGACGGAAATGTTACGCCTCTTACCACACTGTGATGTCGTGTCCCGGTGCAACAAGACAAAACCAATAAAACCCATTACAACCGAGGCATTTGTTGCATCCAGTGGGGACATAATTATGGATTATAATGACTTATACTGTCTTTTTACGTGTTGCATCGTGCCGCATAAACATAAAACCATGTCTGCATTTATGATCGGAGAAATGACAAACAACAAACGCTACTCTACACTGCTCAAAACTCGTGTTTGAATTGTCAGTGGCAAATCCTTTAAATATGAAAACGTACTTACAGTCTGTGAGTCAGAACAGCCGGCATTGTAGTCTACTCTACCAGGATCAGGAAACAGTCCTCCATAAAATGCGCTGCATGCGGTGGCAGCAGCAATAAAGTTACGCCTTCTTTCTTTGCGTGAACATTTGGTTGGCGTTATGCAAATCTTCCCACATCGTGACGTAGACATGTGGGGGGAGTGTTTAAACGAGCCG
Source organism: Sinocyclocheilus grahami (assembly GCF_001515645.1). Lineage (NCBI taxonomy): Eukaryota > Metazoa > Chordata > Actinopteri > Cypriniformes > Cyprinidae > Sinocyclocheilus > Sinocyclocheilus grahami. Next base: position 496,914 of record NW_015505750.1, read on the forward strand.
TTTTAAGAGGGTGTGGACCAGTCTTAACTTTTATATAGAATATCTCTTTGGGCTTGATATCAGTCTTTGCAACTTTAGGGATCTTATCTATTCACGAACAGCTTGTAACACTCCAAAGAGAAAGGAAAACTTGAAATCGCATCATATGACCCCTTTAACAATTTTAAATAAATAGTTTTAGTTAAGAATAACAACACTGACCCTTATGTGGCTGGCAATATTCACAATACATTAGTGACAATACATAAAGGCCCAAATGTATAAATGTAAGTAAACGGGAATCAAAATCTAGTGTGACTGCCCTTTTAATTCTCTGGCATTAGAAAGTGACTGAGGCTACATCCACACGAAGCCAGAGCTTTCCCTATCCGATCTTTTTTTTCCCCCTCATCTCAAGAAATATCTGCGTCCACACAAAACCACAAAACCGACACAAAACGATGTAGTATACATGCCAGACCAGTATGTGGCGCTGTAATTCTGCCACAGAGATACACTAAAAACGGAGAAGACGACTTGGACTAAAAAATATCGGTTTCACTCTCCCAAAACGCCAGATCCGTGTGGACGAAACGCCTATACGATACAAAATGTATGCGTATACAGCTAATTGCGTCTCCGTGTGGACGGGGCCTGAGGCTCTACGTCTGGATGATGATCTTGAGTCCCTCAGACAGTCCTAACTGAGAGGTCAAGTTTTTGCTGCACAGCCCCATTAGTGCCTGCCGGTTAATGACATAACTACACACTTTGACAGCAATGAGCATCTTTTTACATTGACCATGAATGTAATGAGAATGTTTGGCTCAAAACACTAACAGAAGAGGAAAGCGCTTATGAGCAAAGGTGGTAGATTTTAAATCAAGTAGTTCCAGGGGGTCTGTCATTCAGCTTCACAATCATCAAAAGTCTTAATACACCGTAACCATGGTAACACAGTTTCTCAGATTCCAAGCCAAACATTTATATTTACATGTATGTGTTTGGCAAATGCTTTTAAGCGTTTTTTTAAAAGCGACTTCAGATCAATTCACGCTGCACCGACAGACACAGAAAACAGCAACAGACACGTGGCATGTCTCAGACGTCGGGTTACCGATGATCAGCGCTTGTTTTCACTAATTGGGCATGCTGAATCTGCGTTTGTCGGGTTTCGGGACGTCTGAGAAGTTGCCTTTGGCTCAAAACACTAACAGAAGAGGAAAGCGCTTATGAGCAAAGGTGGTAGATTTTAAATCAAGTAGTTCCAGGGGTCTGTCATTCAGCTTCACAATCATCAAAAGTCTTAATACACCGTAACCATGGTAACACAGTTTCTCAGATTCCAAGCCAAACATTTATATTTACATGTATGTGTTTGGCAAATGCTTTTAAGCGTTTTTTTAAAAGCGACTTCAGATCAATTCACGCTGCACCGACAGACACAGAAAACAGCAACAGACACGTGGCATGTCTCAGACGTCGGGTTACCGATGATCAGCGCTTGTTTTCACTAATTGGGCATGCTGAATCTGCGTTTGTCGGGTTTCGGGACGTCTGAGAAGTTGCACACTGTAATGTGGTGAGTGTCGGTGCAGGGTGATTTGGCCTTTACAGTGCATTCAAGATATGCACAGGCTATCACTACAAGTCCAACTTTTCAAGTAGCTGCCAGGATAAAAGCTGGACATGCATGAGGTTGAAGATTAAAGTCATGTGTATATATATATATATATATATAACAAAACAATCCAGCTGCCTGTCCTAGTTTCAGATATAACAATGTTCAACAATCTGTCAAAGTTGACTAATGACACAAAAATATGAAATCCACCTCATGTAGTGATCCAAGTACAAATAGGCCTAATTTTTTCAAATTGACTCATTTAATATTATGTTGAATTGATATAGATTAAATTGCAGAAATTGTGATGCATGTGTTATTTACTTTAAGCAAGGTTAAACAGTGTGATATATTGGCCTATATCAGCATCAGCCATAAAAAAAATCAATAATGGTCGACCACAACTTTAAAGTTCAGCTAAATCATTCAGTGGATTCATGACGACAATGTGATTAATCATACAGATCAGATATACTGTCTGAGCATAAACGCTCATATAGTATAAAGAATTTTACATGATAAAAAAAACTACTACTAACGTGTGGAAAATTTTGCAGTTTATCTTGCAATTTAGATAAAAGAACTAAGAGTGATAATGCATAAAACTCTTTTTAAACATTTGAGCATCATTGGTTTTTGTAGACTTGCCTTGTTATAAGTACAGTTCAACATTACATATGCATGGAATAGACTGCATATGCAAGGCTTATCCAAATCTAACACATTTAAAGGTCTGCAATCAGAAAAGCCATGCAAAGTCCTTCAAATTAGTCTTAAGAAACATGGACAACATAGGCAAAATGCAGCTAACACAATCACAGTCATTTGTTTTAAGAGCCCTGGCTGTCAAAATCCTTAATCAAGTCAGCAGTTTAAATTATTACATATATAATGAGAGAAAAGACCGCTCGATTTGACAGTGAATGAGGCGTGTATGAACTCGTCGAGAGTTTGTAGCTCTGAAGTTGAGCATCACTAAACTTCCAGGTTTTCCTTCAGCAGAAACCGTGCAAACATGTTAATCTCTTCCTATCATCTCAAACAACTCCGGAATCAAACTCACTAAATCAAAACTCGACTAAAATTGTAATTGTACAGAAATAACCTGAGAATCTTTAAGAGTGGTTTGCTGGATGAACAGGCCAGAGACTGACTTGAGCCACTTATATGCAACATTTAGCCTCACAGCAGAGCAGCTTGACCGTATAAACGTAGTGCTAATGGCGTTTAAAATCAAATAAACGAAGACTACAAGCCTCGTATGGTTTTATCCAACCACTGACAGTCTCTTTCCAACAGCTTTGTGTCTGTATGTTAAGCTACATCAACACACTGACAGCTAGCAGTCATGTGTATATATATATATATATATATAACAAAACAATCCAGCTGCCTGTCCTAGTTTCAGATATAACAATGTTCAACAATCTGTCAAAGTTGACTAATGACACAAAAATATGAAATCCACCTCATGTAGTACAAATAGGCCTAATTTTTTCAAATTGACTCATTTAATATTATATTGAATTGATATAGATTAAATTGCAGAAATTGTGATGCATGTGTTATTTACTTTAAGCAAGGTTAAACAGTGTGATATATTGGCCTATATCAGCATCAGCCATAAAAAAAAATCAATAAAGGTCGACCACAACTTTAAAGTTCAGCTAAATCATTCAGTGGATTCATGACGACAATGTGATTAATCATACAGATCAGATATACTGTCTGAGCATAAACGCTCATATAGTATAAAGAATTTTACATGATAAAAAAAACTACTACTAACGTGTGGAAAATTTTGCAGTTTATCTTGCAATTTAGATAAAAGAACTAAGAGTGATAATGCATAAAACTCTTTTTAAACATTTGAGCATCATTGGTTTTTGTAGACTTGCCTTGTTATAAGTACAGTTCAACATTACATATGCATGGAATAGACTGCATATGCAAGGCTTATCCAAATCTAACACAATTAAAGGTCTGCAATCAGAAAAGCCATGCAAAGTCCTTCAAATTAGTCTTAAGAAACATGGACAACATAGGCAAAATGCAGCTAACACAATCACAGTCATTTGTTTTAAGAGCCCTGGCTGTCAAAATCCTTAATCAAGTCAGCAGTTTAAATTATTACATATATAATGAGAGAAAAGACCGCTCGATTTGACAGTGAATGAGGCGTGTATGAACTCGTCGAGAGTTTGTAGCTCTGAAGTTGAGCATCACTAAACTTCCAGGTTTTCCTTCAGCAGAAACCGTGCAAACATGTTAATCTCTTCCTATCATCTCAAACAACTCCGGAATCAAACTCACTAAATCAAAACTCGACTAAAATTGTAATTGTACAGAAATAACCTGAGAATCTTTAAGAGTGGTTTGCTGGATGAACAGGCCAGAGACTGACTTGAGCCACTTATATGCAACATTTAGCCTCACAGCAGAGCAGCTTGACCGTATAAACGTAGTGCTAATGGCGTTTAAAATCAAATAAACGAAGACTACAAGCCTCGTATGGTTTTATCCAACCACTGACAGTCTCTTTCCAACAGCTTTGTGTCTGTATGTTAAGCTACATCAACACACTGACAGCTAGCAGCTAACAGGCTAAAAGCTAACCTCCATTTGACAGAAAGCGACTCTTTGATTGTTCAGTTTTGCACGCACTAAAAAGTGCTGCATTAACAGCTCTCTATCACACTCATGACGGCAGACCGCGGGATTTATCTGGAAGATGGATGTTGTTGCACTGAAGTATTAGCACTCACCAGGATCCTCTTGAACAGAGCGTTTTCTTTGGGAGGCAGAGTGACTGTCGGCATCCTTTACACTCTCTCTATCAGCACATGTGAAATGAGTGCGGCTGTGTGAGGCAGCGTCTTCCTGGATTTTTTACCCCCTTGTTCTCTGAGTCCTCGCTCGGCTCGATCTAGTGCCCGTCTCGGACTAACTAACCCAGCCCTCACGTGGTGACAGAAAAGCCCCCTTTGAGCCCAAAATGGCCGATGCGGCGCTTCTCCTCCGGGTCAAGCTCCTCTGCTGCTCGTCACAGACAGCAGGGGGCGCGCCATTTGTAGGTCACATATTTTTTACTACGAATAATCAGAGGAAAATAAACAACAATAGAGAAACGTTTCCATTATATAATGAACAAAACAAAACAAAAAAACCCGAAGTATAATCAGTTAAATTGTATGTCATCAGTAATTAGAAAAAAAATAATAAGGTGCTAGATTCTAATAAAATAAAACACAAGGTGGCCTTCAATTTTATAACATAGAAATAATATACATTTATATATAAAACACTTCTGTATTGTATAAAGTCATTTATAAAATAATAATCTTCGTTTTATGTATACGGAACTTCCCCAATAATATTAATAGGCTCATTGCAGATGTGTCAATTACATCATTATACTTCCTCTCAGTTGTACTGGATTAATTTCCCCTCTATATGGAATTTTATTTAAATCCAATATCGTTTCCCTGCTTACTACAGAAATCACAGGAATAGTCTTAAAGGACATATCCTCTGCATTATTATCTACTAAATATTTGAGATATAGCTCAATTAAACAACTTCTCTGGTGTTTAACACAGATTTCAGGCTGCACGCTGAGGTTTGTTACCCAGACACTTAAAATTTTAACAAATAAATAAATAAAAAACTTCAAATGTGTATTGATCTTTTCTGTAACATCATTACAGAATGCTGTTATGGAGCATATATACATATATGGATGTATTTATAATATAGACTCAACATACACTCTTAAGTCCGTTTTTTAAGCTCCTAACATGTTAATTAAAAACGGGATGCTGAATCAGTGCAGTTCTTGCCTTTAAAAATGGGTGTGATTAGATCGACCCTTTTAAATCTTTTAAAGTGATGCACAAGCCGATTTTATTTTGTGAAAACATACAGAAAAACATATAGAGTAATAAAACTACTGTTGTTTTAATCACAGTAGTCAGAGGAGTGTATAAAAGGTACATAAAGTCAGAAAAGGTTGGGTAAATAAACGGGACCTTTATTTTGATAGGTGATGCGGAAGGGGATTTTATCATAGAGGAGCAGATGACCGCATCTAAATAATTGCTGAATTTGGAACCGCGTGCCAGCATTCTACCATGTAACAATGTGGTAAAAGTAGTAGGTTAGTATGCGGTTCCGAATTCATGCCTGGATATATGATGGGGACTTTTATTTTGACAGGTGTTGTGGAAGGGGTTTTTATCGCAGAGGGGTGGTTGTCAGTGGCATCCTGCGCTTCTGATAACACTGGCTATCGCTCTCATTCATAGCGGACTCTTCGCGCCGAAACACTGGATGACAAACCCATCCGCTTGAGCTACAGTTAACCGAAATATTGCAAATATTAATTCAGCTGGAGGAGGTGAGTGAGCAAAAACATTTGTTTGGCTAAACACTTTAAACGTTGAACGTGCAGACAGCCACCACCATCATCATCATCTTCATCATCATCGTCATCACCCAGCTAACTGTACCGCAGCTAGCCGGAGGGCGTTATTACTGTAATGTACTGTTGTCAATATTATAAATGATCTTATTTAAAATATGAAACCATGACGTTATTTTAAGAAACCCAAAACACCAACGAGCTGGAGGCAGTTGTGATTAAATGTAAAATATGGCATTTAAATTTTTGTGAAGATTATCTTATTTTTCTGCTGGCATAATGTCTGCTATTTGCTGTTCTGAGCAACTATCAATATTTAATAAAACCTTAAGTAAATTATTGAAACAGTAAACAATAAGATCATCTTCTGATGGCAGATGTGTCGATCAATATCGGGGTCATCGTGTCATAAGATAAGATGTACCTCCACAAAGATGAAATTAAAAAAATTTTATTGAGGTGTTGTCTTTTGGTCACGCTCTTTTTTGCATGTTTTTTGTAGATGAAGTTGCGGTGGGGCTGGACGTGTCTCTTATTACTCTGCATCTCCATGGCAACATGGGCCCAGAAAGAAGAGCTGGATGATGAAGAGGAGGCTCAAGTGGAAGATGGAGATGTGGACATCGAGGCAGACAGTGGAGAAAGCTCTGAAGCAGATGCCAATGTGTCTTTTCAGGTAAGATACCATTCATTCAAAATATAAGAATTTGTTCAAATGGACATTTCTCATCTGAAATAATGAAATGTGTATCAGAAGAGTTCTCTATGATTAGTGTTCAAACAAAATAGCGTGAGCTATGAGCTTCTTCGGGTTGTATGTAAATATGCATTATTTGACAAGCGTAGGTAACATACAAGACCCCAGTTCCAACAGGAGAGGTGTACTTCACTGCGACGTTTGATGATGAGTATTTGAGCAGGTTTGTAAAGCTTAATCAGATTTTTATTCTAATAATATACACGTTTTCAAATGTGCAGCTTTTCTGCAGGTAAACTGACCAAAAATATTGATAGCTGATTCTGCACTCCTCAGAATTTTGTCCAATCAACGATGATTTAATGATCACAAAATGTATTTTGAATATATATTCTACTCACACAGCATGCTTTCTTAATTATTTATTAGCTTTATTAGCTTTTATTATTTATTTATTTTCTGCAGTTGGCAGGTGTCTAAAACAATGAAAGAGGATGCTGATGAAGATATTGCAAAATATGATGGTTAGTTTTCCAGCATGGTTTATTTGATTTTTGAGTGTTTCTTTATGATTATCTGTTATTAAATAATGCTGAAAATATATTTTATCCTTAACCCGACTTCTAAAAACATGTTTCTATATGTCTTTCATGCCTTTAGGTAAATGGGAGGTTGAGCCCCTGAAGGAAAACAAGGTGCCTGGTGATTTGGGCTTGGTGCTGAAATCTCGTGCTAAGCACCATGCCATCGCGGCTCTGCTTAACAGACCGTTCGTATTTAAGGACAAGCCTCTTATCGTGCAGTGAGTGGGGTTCTTAGTTGCAATTTCTATGAAATTTGAAAAATAAAGATTGTGCATTCTAACAAAATCCAATCTTTGTAGGTATGAGGTCAATTTTCAAAATGGAATTGACTGTGGTGGCGCTTACATGAAGTTATTGTCAGACTCAGAAGATTTAGACCTGGTATGTTCATCGACTGCTTTAGATGATCAGAACAGATTTATAAAAGCATAACATGAAATACAAAAAATAGATTTTATAGAAATTGAAATAGTAAGATACTGGATTTGAACAGCAGTACGGTATAAAATTGCCATTGTAAAGGAAATAAGTGATATCACAAATTTTAGGGGTAATGTGTGTCTTTTGACTCACAGGATCGGTTTCATGACCGGACACCGTACAGTATCATGTTTGGGCCGGACAAATGTGGAGAGGACTACAAACTGCACTTCATCTTCAGACATAAAAACCCCCTTAATGGAGATGTGGAAGAAAAACATTCCAAACGAGCAGATGTTGATCTGAAGAAGATCTACACTGATAAAAAGACTCACCTCTATACACTTTGTGCGTACACTCACTTATGGTGCTTTTCCACTGCATGGTACGGCTCGGTACGGTTCACTTTTTGGGGGGTTTTCCACTGGGTACAGTACCTGGCACTTTTTTTAGTAACACCTCGGTTGGGGTTCCAAGCGAACTGTACCGTTACCAAAACGTGACGTGTAAACTCTGCTGATCACGGATTGGCCGGAGAGAATTGTCACTACCTGCGTCACTGAACTTGCGACACAAAAACAACAGAACCGCTAGATTTAAATCAGCACAGCCAGCGAAGGATCGAACGCAACTGTTTTGAACGAGCACACCTTTTTTTAAGAACCAAAAAGTTTTGTTGTCTGTTGCGGAAGAACAGACGTTCCTCTCGTTGATAGCAGAGGAGCGGATCCAGTGAGAGCTTGTTGGGGCGAAGCGGAATGAAAAAGGTTTTTTTTAGGAGTCGCGGCAATAGAGGCGGCGCAACTATAACGACATGTGAATAATCCCACCCACTCTAAAGTGGTACTGAACTGCAGTGGAAACGCAAACCGTGCCGAGCTGAGACGTGCCGTGCCGTACTGAGCCGTGCCGAGCCGAGTCGTACCACACAGTGGAAAAGCACCATTATATTCCTATAATAGAAAGCATGTGGGAACTCATTACTAATCAGTATTATTATTATTACAAATATTATATAGATATAATAAATAATTGAATTAATCAAATGTTATAATTGGCGGTGAAATCTAAAAATTGTTTCACCGTATTACATATGAAATGTTACATTAATGTACAGCCATTTTTTTGTTTAATTGAAAGCAATCTTGCCTACATGTAACAATTTATATAATATTATTCAATGGTAAATTATTAAATAATTATTTGTACTCTCTTTTTCTCAGTTTTAAATCCAGACAATAGCTATGAGATCTTTGTAGACCAGTCCAGTGTTAGCAGGGGAAGTCTGTTGACTGATGTCGTTCCACCTGTGAACCCGCCAAAAGAGGTTGACGATCCCAAAGACTCCAAGCCAGAGGACTGGGATGAGAGAGCCAAAATCCCTGACCCAGAAGCAGTCAAACCTGATGACTGGTGAGGTCTATGAAAGAACCAAAATGGAGAGAATGTATTTGGCAGCTTGTGTTTTCTTCCCTTTTCATTTACATGAATGTTTACATGCCAGAGTTACTTGCGTCATACAGTTGTGACTACTACCTTCACAGTTTGTATTTAATTTCACTGGTAGTCATATGAGAAAGGAACCATGTGAATTTATGATGAGGTCATCATGTTATCTTGTCAAGAGAATGGCAGCAGTGGTATGTCAAGACCTATTTTTTTTCTTTATCTACCTAGGGATGAGGATGCCCCAGCTAAGGTGCCTGATCCTGATGCAGTGAAGCCTGATGGTTGGTTGGATGATGAGCCAGAGTTTGTGTCTGAACCCACTGCAGAAAAGCCTGATGACTGGTAAGAACTAAAGTGTTTCCTTTAATCTAGTGGCTTGTGTCAGTGCACAATGAGGAGCTTCTCAGTAATAATGAGGATCAATTTATTTGCCAGTTTAAATATTTATTTTATAAGTACTGTAAAATAATAATGTATGGATTCTTGAAGTATGTGTGTGCGAAATTGACAGATCATATCTCAGTATTTTCTGGGATTTTACTATAGCGGGTTTAGACCTGTCGTGGACAGTTGACTGCCAAAGCTTTTCATATTATGTGTAGTGGTCAGTTCACAGCAATGACAGAAATTAACTTGTTCATTAAGGGCCAACATGTGCCACCTTAAATTGATTTCCAAGGGCATTGTTGCCGTTTTAAGGAATTTTTGTCAGTCTTTTTCTTTTTCATCAGTAAAAAAAATAAGAACACGGTCATGAATAATTTCATGAAAAATTATATTTCAGGTTGGGATGGCATAAGGACATAACAGAATTTTAAGTTTCATGTGTGTGTCTCTTTTTGAGTACTGACCAGACATGGAAATAGAAAAATACAAAGTTTGTAGACACTTGAAGTTTTATTGTCGAAAATGAAAAGAGTAGAATTTATTGTGAAGTAATACATTTGAACTATTTGCAAATAATTATTTATTTTAATAGGCTAAATGACTGTCCTAACCACAACCTATAAACACACTTGAGCCAAAGCCACAGTTTACCATGTCCTAGTGTAGCCCTGAGAATGGAAACTTTGAGTTTTGTTCATTTCATTTTCTAGAAGTGCATTTTCACAAAATTATAATAATATGAATAATATTAACATTTACAATGTGCACACATTTATTCCTGATTCCCGAATCCTCTTCCGCATCTCTTTGCGTTTGAACAGACACACACAAACAAAATTATGACAAATTACCCACCTCGAAAATTGTTCTGGTAAACGTAGTCCGTTATGTATAATGTGAACGAAAACAACTGGAAAAACAAATCGGAATTGGATCCGTGCATCAGGTCTTAAACGGACAGCAGCCTATAAATACCTGCTGCTGTCATTAATGCTAATCAAACAACAAAACACAGCTTTGTTTAAGTTATAGAGAGAACACTATGCAGTGTTATTTCACACTTAATTATTACATTTCTGTGCCTGAATACTACTGCTGGACCTTGTTTTATTTGTAACTTTGTTCTGTTGTATTTATCTATGCTTGTAATTTGTGTATTTGTTCTTATTTTTTTACTTACTGTTCACTTGTCTTTAGTCATGTTTGATCTTTCTTAGTTAGGCTAGTAGTTTTTGCTGTGGCATCAAAGAAGTATTTTTTCTTGCTGATAAATCCGATCCGTGACTCAAAAACCGTGAGTTTTGTGATCCGCTGAACCACAAGTGAAATTTGACAAATGTTAAGTAGATTGCATCCCTGGATATTTCTATCAGTCGTTGAACATTTCCATTGTAACACAGCTGTCAAATATGATATAGCTACATACTTGCAGTTTACCTCACACTCTTACAGTTAAAATAAAAGCATTGTGCTGGAATTCATGCTTGGCCTTTGTGAACATAAAAATCTTTTGATTTGATTGAACTTGATTGGCCATCTCGATCATTTTGACATTGACGTGCCTGTATTAGACCCCCGAGTCAGCTCAGATGAGAAACTCGGTTATCTTGGGTGCTGCAAATTTTGTACAATGCCAAACACATTATTATTAGGCAATTATTCCATGAATCATGTTGTACACGTCAGCCTAAACTCCCTTTCTTTGATAGAATTGGTAGACAATCATCTGTAGTACACTATGTAATACCTTATACTTTATTTGAACTGTATTTTTACTCCTTTTATAGGCCCTTGTTGGTAATATTCTCTTCACCCCCTCTCTCTCTCAGGGATGAAGAAATGGATGGAGAATGGGAGGCTCCTCAGGTGCCAAATCCAGCATGTTCAGCTGCTCCTGGCTGTGGTGAATGGAAGCCGCCCATGATCAATAATCCTCAGTATAAGGGCAAATGGAAAGCTCCTCTCATAGACAACCCCAACTACCAGGTATTGACATCTGGAGTCTGGAGATGTTGCTAAAGCACCCATATTTTAATCGGTACAAGCAAATGTCACACTCAGCCTGTCTTTGTTGTAAACTGCCATTGTTTTAGCCAAATTTTTAATTAATGAGTTGGATACACTGGCCAAAGGTCTTTAAGTATCACAAAAAATTATATTCAACGACTTTGTGTCTTTGTTTAAAGGGTGTGTGGAGTCCACGGAAGATTGCAAACCCTGACTATTTTGAGGATCTTCATCCGTTTAGCATGGAGTCATTCAGAGCTGTGGGTCTGGAGCTGTGGTCTATGACTTCTGACATTTACTTTGACAATTTCATCATTACCTCAGAAAAGGAAGTGGCGGACCGCTGGGCAGCAGACAGCTGGGGACTCAAAAAACTGGTGGCTAGTGCCAATGAGGTATGCCTCTGCCTCTCACCCACGTTTTGCTCTGGGCATTATTGCTCATTGGGCTTTAGTTCGCTTGACGTTCTCAGACTGTCTTTTTCTTTCTTAGCCTGGAGTGTTCAGTCAGTTGGCACTGGCTGCGGAAGAGAGGCCCTGGCTGTGGGTGGTTTACATCCTTACCGTTGGTTTGCCTATTGGACTGGCTGTGCTCTTCTGCTGGCCAAAGGTATGCCCTGACCCCACAGAGGAGATCCCATTCAATGCAAAATAAAACATTTGATATAGCAGGCCTGAGGGACAGCTATATTTAGGCTGTCAGTATTTTGCTGTGAATCATATAGATGTGTGGGTACAGCGTAATAATTCATTACATGGTCTGTTTTCATCACAACAGAAAGATTCTGTCCTGTTTAACCATAATCAAAGCGGATAACAAGAGAAGCAGAATAAAACAAACACTCTGCCTACACACATGCACGATTAAAGGGGTCATATGATGCGATTTCAAGTTTTCCTTTCTCTTTGGAGTGTTACAAGCTGATTGTGCATAGATAAGATCCCTGAAGTTGCAAAGACTAAAGTCTCAAAACCAAAGAGATATTCTTTATCAAAGTTAAGACTCTGCCACGCCCCCATAAAATGGCTCGTTCTAACACGCCCCCACATATCTACCTCACTATGTGGAAATATTAGCATAATGCGGCCCAAATGTTCACGCAAAGAAAGAAGGCGTAGTTTCAGTAACCGCAGTAGGGATGGGCGATACCACTTATTTTGTTTTCGATACGATACCGATATTAAGGCAGTATCGTCGATATCGATTCGATACTTCTGAACTAAACTTTTAAATTATGAAATGTATTAAATTACTAAGAGTAAAATGGGTGATGATAAGCACTTAACTTTGTTTAAAACGCATTTTAACATTCAATACGCCTTAATTGTAATTTATTAGGTTATAATTTTGTTTACACATGATTCAAATCTACAAATACTACCGTTGAACTATGGGGGTTTTTTTCTCTGTCCTGATAAGCATTGTTCAGGGCTGCCGTTCCCAAAAGCTTTAATGCTTTCTTATGATACTTTTGGGAAACGCAGCCCTGTTTGAGTGCACTGTCAGCAGTGAGTGAACGCTCTCTGTGATTGATTAGTTCTGTCTTGCAACATTTGCGTGTCTTCAGATGAGCAGGAAAATAGTTCTATCCTACACAATTACTCGCTAACAAAGGTTATTCGTCCAATTCAATGCATATTGTACGCATTATTATAATTTTTTTTGTTGTTGAATTAACAAAATCACTGGTAAATAAAACACACCTTAGTATTGATATTTTTAGTTTGAGTATCGATACTTTCGATACTCGCATCAGTTTTGATATATCGATACTTTGGATCGATACGCCCATCCCTAAACCGCAGTTAGTGTTGAAGCAGCATGTCAGGGAGACGCTGTGTGTTTCTAGGCGAAAGCAAAAGCACTTTATTTGGCCTTCCGAAAGTAGATGCATTTACGAATCTTTAAGATGACTTACAACAGAACAGCAATGCATTTTATGGACGACCGTTTCGTGAACCTAGGAGAGGAGGTAATTCTGACTTTGCTATGACAATCTGGCGCTTCTGAATCAGCTACTGTTTTGTTATTAGTTTAAGTATTTGCTATTGACTGTTCAAATGTGGAGTTTTGCACATTGAGAGAGAGAGGGGGAGAGAGAGAGGGGGTCACATCACAAACACATACCAGCTTCATCACTGTGTCTGTCACGTGACTCTGTTCCCCTTTCGGACTCTGTCTTTACATTTATTTTGAAAGATGAAGCTCGCGATTATGGTAAGGGGCATTACATTTCCGACGAGTGCTTG
>NW_015505750.1:512416-513514 GCF_001515645.1 Sinocyclocheilus grahami
GACTCTGTTCCCCTTTCGGACTCTGTCTTTACATTTATTTTGAAAGATGAAGCTCGCGATTATGGTAAGGGGCATTACATTTCCGACGAGTGCTTGCAGTGTTCGGCCAATCACAATGCACTGGGTCAGCTGGCCAATCAGAGCAGACTGCGCTTGTCGGAAGGAGGGACTTTGTAGAAAACTAAGCGTTTGAGAGAGGCGGGGCATAGAGGACCTACAACAATGTACACTATTTGAAAAATAATGTGTTTTTTAAACATTAAAGCATGTCAACATATTCTGTTACACCAAATACACAAAATAATGATCTTTTTTTAAAAAGCATCATATGCTGCACACATTTGCATTGCATTTACATTTTACATGTATTCATTTAACAGACTCTTTTATTCAAAGTGACTTACAAATGAGGACTACACAAGTAAATCATCCTGAGGAGAACTGCTGAAACACACTGCACCAAAATTTGTTAGAACATACAGTACAGGCCAGCACAGAGATGTGGGTTTAAAGCAGGGCTGGGCAACTTCGGTCCTGGAGGGCCACTGTCCTGCAGAGTTTAGCTCCAGCCCTAATCAAACACACCTGCGTGTAGACTTCTAATCTTGAAAACATTGATTAGCTTGTTCAGGTGTGTTTGATTAGGGTTGGAGCTAAACACTGCAGGACAGTGGCCCTCCAGGGGGGTATTCCAAAAAGCAGGTTATGTGACATACCCAGGTATGTTTGAGGATAAGCGAGCGGATAACCTCAGCTTTCGGTTCCAAAATCGGAGTTAACTTTCAGGGTATGTAAGTAACCATAGCAACTTGCTCTCTGAAGATAACCTGCTCCGGAGCAGGTTATGTTCCAGGGTTAGTTCAGTTCAGCGCATGCATGATCAGCGCATGATCTACTGACGAGCCTTCAGTGGGCGTGACAGATAGCGCACAATATTATATATTAGTACAATACAGTTATGTATATAGCCTACTATATTGTATTGTATAACTGTATTGTATCTAACTTTTATGAATTATTATAAATTATAAAACACTATTATGACAAGGTAATGTTTAATTTACTATATTATATATATTTATTACATTTTATATTATC